>NC_046168.1:43259841-43288349 GCF_011064425.1 Rattus rattus | reverse complement strand
GAGACTGAAAGGACACCCATTCAGAGCCTGCCCCACATGTGGCCCATATATATACAGCCACCCAATTAGACAAGATGGATGAAGCAAAGAAGTGCAGAAGTGTAGAACGCTCCTGAGAGACACAGCCAGAATACAGCAAATACAGAGGCGAATGTCAGCAGCAAACCTCTGAACTGAGAATAGGACCCCCGTTGAAAGAATCAGAGAAAGAACTGGAAGAGCTTGAAGGGGCTCGAGACCCCATATGTACAACAATGCCAAGCAACCAGAGCTTCCAGGGACTAAGCCACTACCTAAAGACTATACATGGACTGACCCTGGACTCTGACCTCATAGGTAGCAATGAATATCCTAGTAAGAGCACCAGTGGAAGGGGAAGCCCTGGGTCCTGCTAACACTGGAACCTGATGAACTAGACTGTTGGGGGGGCGGCAATGGGGGGGGTGGGGGGGGAACACCCATAAGGAAGGGGGGGGAAGGGGATGTTTGCCCGGAACCGGAAGGGAATAACACTCGAAATGTATATAAGAAATATTCAAGTTAATAAAAAAAAACTATGTGTATTCCTGTTTTATAATAATTTAGTATTGTTTTGAACTTGACACAACTTAATATCTAAAGACGTCCTGTGGGAATACCTGTGGAAAATTACCTTGATTGTTTAACAAACGTGCAAAGACCCAGTCATTTCCAGAAGCACCATTCCCAATGCAGGGACTTCTGAACAACCCAGATATCCTACAACAGAAGAATGTGACTCATTTACACTATAGAAAACTACTCACCTATTAAAAATGAGGACATCCTGACTTTTGCAAGTATATGTATGGAATTAGAAAATATCCTGAGTGAGGAAACTCAGAACCAAAAGGATATGTATTGTATGTACACACTAATAAGTGGATATTAGTCAGAAAAAACAGAATACCCAGGATACAGTCCACAGAACTCAAAAAGTTTAACAACCCTAAGAGCCCAAGTAAGGTCATCTCAATCCCGCTTTGGAGGAACAAAAAAGCAATCACAGGATGGGGAGGGAGGGAAACACCTGTTTAGGAAAGGAGACAGGGAGGGGAAGAGGGGAACATGATCAGGTATTGGATGAGGGAAAATGACTGAAGCCCTGAGGACCAACAGAAAGAATGGAAATAGACAACCTTTGGAGTTAGGAGGTGGGGGGACCCTCCAGAATGTACCAGGGACCTGGAAGTTGAGAGACTTTCAGGACTCAAATGGAGAGACCTTAGATGAAATGCCCTACAGTAGGGAGAGGGAACTAGAAGAGCACAGCTCCAGCAGAAAAACAGGGCATCCAAGTGAGGGATGGCACTGCCATCCCACAGTCAAAACCTCTGACCCATAAGAACTGTAGGGACAAAAATGGAGAATAGCCTGAGGAAAAGGAGGTACAGAGTCAGGCCCAAAGTGGGATCCAGCTCAAGGGGAGGTTCCAAGGCCTGGCCCTATTACTGAAGCCATGGAGTGCTCACACAAAGGAACCTATCATGACCGCCCTCCAAAAGAACAAACAAGAAGCTGAAATAGTCAGATGCAGATACTTACATCTAACTAAGGGACAGAAGCTGCTGGCCCCTGAGGTTGAATTAGGGAAAAGCTGGAAGAAGCTGAGGAGGGTGACCTTGTAGGAATCTCGATTAACCTGCACACCTGAGATCTCTCAGGCACTGAGCCAACAACCAGCAGCATACACCAGCTGATATGAGGCCCCCCACACATATACATCAGAGGACTGCCAGGTCTAGACTCAGTCAGAGAAGATGCACCTAACCCTCAAGAGACTGGAGGCCCCAGGGAGTGGGTAAGTTTGCTGGGGGTGGGGGGAGCATTGTCTTGGAGAAGGGGGAGGAGGAGGAGGTATGGGATGTGGAACAGTTAGTGGATGGACCAGGAGGAGGATAAAATCTCGAGTGTAAAAGAAGAAAGAAAAAAGAAAGAAAAAAGAAAAGAAAGAAAGAAAGAAAGAAAGAAAGAAAGAAAGAAAGAAAGAAAGAAAGAAAGAAAGAAAAGAAAGGAAAGGAGGAAGGAAGAAGGAAGGAAGGAAGGAAGCCAGCAGAAAACAAGTAAGCAACAAAACAAGCAAGCAAGCACCCCCACATTCACTTATTTCTCTGCTCTTGATTGTGGATGAGATGTGACTAGTTGCTTGACTTTCAACTAAGTAATGAACAATAGCTTGAAGTTATTGAACTGGAAAAAAAATCCTTTCTCCCATCATTGCTTTTTGTTAGAATAAATTTTACAGCAACAGAAATGAAAATAGAGCAATGTCCAAACACATTTCCCAAACAATAGTTTAGAGTAGTTAACTGTCTCTACATGATCACTATTCCATTCAGCCAGAAAACCAAATGAAGAGGAGGAAATTAAAATGCAAATCAAGATAATTTATCTGGCAAAATAAAGCCATTAAGTTAGTCTTCAAACATACCTTAAAACATTTGCAGAATGGATACAGAAAATGTGCTTCATTTACACAACGAACTATTATTCATTTGCACTATTCAACTACTAAAAACAAGGATATCATGAATTTTGCAGGCAAGTAAATGGAACTAGAAAATATCATCCTGAGTGAGGTAACCCAGACCCAAAAGGACAAAAATGTGTTGTACTCGCTGATAAGTGGATATTAGCCAAAAAGTACAGAATACCCATGATACACCCCAACAGACCCTAAGAAGTTAAACAATAAGGAAGGCCCAAGTAAGGATGCTTAAATCCCACTTAGAAGGGGAAACAAAATAATCATTGGAAGCAGCGGGAAGGAGGGACATGGGTCAGAGAGGGTAGGAAGAGAGAAAGAGAAGGCAGGACAGGAGGTGAGGCATGGAGATAGGAAAAGGGGTGAGACAGGAGAGAGGTCCAGAAGACCAGGAGAATGAATAAAAGTATGCAGCTGCTGAGTCTTGGGCATGCCATAACCTCTAGAAAACCCCTGAGACCTGGGACTGGGGAGGCTCAAAGGACACAATGCGATTGACCTTAGCTGAAATAAGGAACCTGAATTAACCAACTCCAATAGATAGACAGGACTTCTAGTGCAGGGATTAGGATACCAATCCACCTACAAAATTTTCGACCCCAAATTGCTCCTGTCTAAAAAAGAAATGCAAAGATAAAAAATTAAGCAGAGACTGAAATAATGTCCTACCATTGATGGGCCCCAACTTTGGATTCATCCATTGGGTGGACACCAAACCTGACACTATTACTGACGCTCTGTTGTGCTTGTAGAGAGGAGCCTAGCATGACTGTCCTCTGATAAGCTCTACCAACAGCTGGCTGAGACAGATGCAGACACTCAAAGCCATTGGACTGGGGTCAGGGACCTCTATGGCAAAGTCAGAAGGATTGAAAGAACTGAAGGGGATAGCAACATCATAAGAAGACTAACAGTGTCATCTAATCTGGAACCCTGGGAACTCCCAGAGACTGAGCCACCAACCAAAGAGCATACATAGGCTTGTTGAAAGCCTCGGGCACATAAGTAAGCAAAGGTCTGCCTTGTCTGGCCTCAGTGGGAGAGGATGTGCTTAATTCTGTAGAGATTTGATACCCCATGGTGGGGGGAATACTTGTGGGAGGGCACCCTCTTAGATGTGAAGGGAATGGGGATGGGAGAAAGAAACCTGAGAGGGTGACTGGAGTGAGGACAACATTTGGGGTGTAAATAAATAAAATAATTAATAATATTTTTTTAAATTTCAAAAATTATAGGGCTTAATATGTCAAATAATATATTGCATTATATCATCATTGTGTATGTGTGTTTTTGTCTCATCACCTTGAGACTACCCTGTATATCTTCCATACTTAGATCTAGATTAGTTTTTTGGAGTAAAACAAATAAAAAATACTGTTTCACAATTTGTTTACTTAAAAGCATCCACTAATCACTAATTACATCTACAAAAGCAAAGTTCTATTACAATAAGCAATATATAATCATTTATTTAAAAAAAAACCTGACTTTCTGATATTTGTTTCTAAAGAAGTAAAATACACCTATTGATTCTAAATTAAACAGTAAGTAACAAATATAATTTAGTATTCAGAGAGTATGTTTTGCCTCCAGAGAACATACAACTTTTCAGTTAAAGTGCTGTTATCAAAACTGTAGATGAAATTCTAAGTTCTTTCTTCATTACTCAGGCCTCCATAGGGTGGAAAAGTAAGCTAAGTGACTCATGACTCATGCCCAGTGGGAAATGCATTTCTCCTACACAGTTTTGTTTTAAGCCAGACAAACTCTGCTAAATAATGTTGTTTGTTTTTAATAAGAAAAGTCTCCAGCACTCCCTAGACCTGCATTCAGAGAAATGTAATTGCACAATGTTACAAATGTTCAGAGAAAATGGGGTTTTTTTGGTGCTGTTTTTAATGCTTAATTTCATTTGATAAATCAGGTTTGGACAAGTTTCCCACACTCCTGGTTTATAAAAGTAGTTCTACACAGAGTAAAATCTCTTCATAAATACCACTAATGCCTTCACTCAGAAATCTGCAGAAATAAATAATTTAAGTAAAATAAATAGAGTGGTCTATTGAGTTCTACAAATCCAATGTCTGAGCCATTCCTATGTCTATTTTTTTAAATAAACAGAATAAAAAATAATATAGACAAAAATAAGGAAGTAGTTAGAAAACAAATAGTAATAATACTATATAAAGTATTCATAAAATTAATAGGAGGAAATTCAGAGTCCAAGATAAAGACACAGAAAGGAGAGAAAATTAAGACGGTGAAAATACAATGACATAAAAACTTAAAACACATAATAATTATATTGATAAAAAAATACAACAGGAGCTTACACTTACAAGGGCAATGGAAATTTCTCTAAGGTTTTTGGTAGATAATTTACCATGACAGAAAAAATTTTAATTTGCTTTTTTCCTATTTATTGACAAGAAAACTATTGTGATAAAACTCAGAGCATACATAAAAGATATTAAAAGGTACTATTCGCATTAATTGTACTAATGTTAGAAGTAATCTACATATTAGGTCCTTACCGAGTGAGTAAATATTACTTGAAATAGTATGAAGTTTTAAAATCGTATCAAAAGAATTTTGATAGCACAAATCATTTTCTTTTCAGTTTCCAACCTCTCACTAGATATTCTATCTTTGACAACTCATAAAGTAAACCAATGTTCTTCCAATATAAAGGATGCTAAACTGAAGAAAGGCAGAAAGCTACAACCTATAGAAGGTTTGGAAGTAGTGGTTGGTGAGAATGTATTTTATTCTATAACCATGGGCAAAGAGATGTAATGAATTGGTGCCCTGTAGTATTTCTGGATTTTAAACAAAAGGAATAGAATTTGTTCAAGGTACAAAACAAAATACACGCAACTTCCTTAAGCAAACATTCTAAAATGTAAGCAAGTTTTAATTAAGACACGGGATTTAAAATAAAGTGATTTGTATTTTACTTTGTATGTAGTTAATCTTCAATTTTTAAGCACTTCAGGAGAGCAAACTCCAAGATATTTTTGGCTGACAGTGTCATACATTCAATGGGGTAATATCAACTCTTTCAGAACATGGTACCAACTAATACTAGAGCTGAAAATAGTTGCTATCAAGAAACAGGGAAATCTTTTTTTTCTCCATCTTTATTAAATTTGGTATTTCTTATTTACATTTCGATTGTTATTCCCTTTCCCAGTTTCCAGGACAACATCCCCCTAACCCCTCCCCCTCCCCATCCTCCCCCCCATTACCACCCTCCCCCCAACAATCACGTTCACTGGGGGTTCAGTCTTGGCAGGACCAAGGGCTTCCCCTTCCACTGGTGCTCTTACTAGGCTATTCATTGCCACCTATCAGTTGGAGCCCAGAGCTGCTTCAAGCTCTTTCAGTCCTTTCTCTGAATCCTTCAACAGGGGTCCCATTCTCAGTTCAGTGGTTTGCTGCTGGCATTTGCCTATGTATTTGCTGTATTCTGGCTGTGTCTCTCAGGAGAGATCTACATCCAGTTCCTGTCAGCCTGCACTTCATCCATCTTATCTAATTTGGTGGCTGTATATGTATGGGCCACATGTAGGGCAGGCTCTGGCGTTCCTTCAGCCTCTGTTCTAAACTTTGCCTCCCTATTCCCTCCCAAGGGTATTCTTGTTCCCCTTTTAAAGAAGGAATGAAGCATTCACATTTTGGTCATCCTTCTTGAGTTTCATGTGTTCTGTGCATCTAAGGTAATTCAAGCATTTGGGCTAATAGCCACTTATCAATGAGTGCATACCATGTATGTTTTGTATGATTGGGTTACCTCACTCAGGATGATATTTTCCACTTCCATCCATTTGCCTATGAATTTCATAAAGTCATTGTTTTTGATAGCTGAGTAGTATTCCATTGTGTAGATGTTCCACATTTTCTGTATCCATTCCTCTCTTGAAGGGCATCTGGGTTCTTTCCAGCTTCTGGCTATTATAAATAAGGCTGCTATGAACATAGTGAAGCACGTGTCTTTGTTATATGTTGGTGCATCTTTTGGGTATATGCCCAAGAGAGGTATAGCTGGGTACTCAGGTAGTTCAGTGTCCAATTTTCTGAGGAACCTCCAGACTGATTTCTAGAGTGGTTGTACCAGTCTGCAATCCCACCAACAATGGAGGAGTGTTCCTCTTTCTCCACATCCTCACCAGCATCTGCTGTCACCAGAGTTTTTGATCTTAGCCATTCTGACTGGTGTGACGTGGAAGAAACAAGAAAGTCTTAATCAATTTTTGTATCCACTGAATCTACTTTGGCCCTTATTCTTATCTGTTCCACCTGTGTGAGTGCTAGCTAAAATGTCTTTGTTCTTTGATTAATGCTACAAAAAAAATATGGTGGTTGCAAAAAACAGAAAAGAAGAAAGAAAAGTATGTATTAAAATAAGTTTAAGGCATATCACTACTCAATAAAAACTCTATATTTGTATATAGAGGTTATCTTTTAAATAAAATGTTTAGACAGAGAGGGCAATTAAAAACAAAATAGCTATATTGTTTTTACATTTAAATTTTCTTTTGAAAATTTCACTCATGTGTATCATATTTACTTTATGTCTACCCTCTTTTCCACGCCCTCCGCAGCTCCTCCTGTATTCTGCCTTCCACTCCCTTTCAAATACATGAACATGACTTCCTCTTTAATTATTGTTGTTGGAGGGGCAGGGGGCAGGACAGTGAGCACTAGTATTGGATAACATACCAGGGAACGCATCTATGAAAAATTGATTCTCCCCCTCCCAGAAGCCCTTGATTGCCTCTATCTCTTCATTTAGGCATATGGCCTTGTACAATTGTTTTTTTCTCCACCCACATTGGCATGGCAACTGGTATCATTATACATATTTTGTTATTACAACTGTATCATTAAGATTAAATGCAAGCAACTTTCCTGTTAAGGCTAAAAGACACTATTTAGCTATTTAGCATGCTATTTAGCATCAGCGTTTCATCCTCTGAGTATTACAACCTTCCTGTCCCATCAAAATTGATTCTCCCTGAGCCTATGTAGAGCTTACATTACAGATGCAGCTATTGGAATTGTGCACCCCATTGTAAGTTGTCCGTATTTTGAGCAGTTGTGAATTTGTATTGTATCCATTTTCTGCTCCAAAACAAAGATTCTTTGCTATAAAGTAAAAGCTACACTTACCTGTGCATGTAAGTTTACGGCACCAGACATTAATTCACTCCTTCTGAGTGGGCATTAACTCCATTTAGACAGTTATTGGTAAACTTAAAGGAAAAGTCCTGCTATGGCTCCACTAGGGATAGTTTACTCGGCTTGTCACCATGGTTTGTAGGCTTCACAGATGAGTAGTACTATTGATTGCATTTCTCTCTTGAAAGATTTCATGGCTCCTTCTGGTACTTAGAGATAGTCCTAAGAAGGACGCTCCCAGGTCAGTTTCATCTCCACTTCTCCAAGTCCTCTGTTTGAAGTATAAAGTGGCTTCAGCAAAAGAGTCTTACATTCAAGTTCTGGGACACAAACAAGGGTACTTGTGAGAACCTATATTGTTTGGCAGTTCTCCTGGACTTCTCTGACCAACAAATCAAAGAATTATTTTTCCAAGCCTGACACTGAGATTTTTGTTAGATAGATAAGGCTCTTGGGGGACCATAATATAGGAACATTAAATTCAGAAAATACAGCAAACTTTTAAGTAAAACATTTTACATATGACACTTGACAAGATTGGTAATTCTATATTAAACACTACATAAAGAAATTGTAAATACTCCTTTTTCTTCTCTATATCTTTAGTATTTGAAGCTCTTAAACTATGTTATTATTTAGGTGTATTGTCAATAGACTAATGTATGATTAGTGTTTTATTCTTGAGTAAATATATTTAATTCTCAATGATAGAAAATTGCCCATAATTTAACTTTTAATAAATGAAATATATCAGCATATATAAACATATATAAATGTTAAATGCTATATATATATGTAAATTATACATAAGTAACCTAAATTATATATATATATCGCATAACTCCAATATTATAATATTCTGTTGCACACAGAAAGTTCTTTCCATTGAAAAACAGCATATTAAAGTCAAAAACAGAAACACAAATGCAGAAGTGGGACAAATATAGGCACAATCTTACAGGAGACAAATTCTTGTTTAAATACTTTATTTGGAATATATTGGAGTATGGTATTTATTGGCCATCTTAAATAAATGTCATACTTACATTATTATACAACTTGGATGAGGTCAGTCATCCTGCACTGTTGGTGAGGCCCTGTAACATAATTTTACCCATGTTTCTGTAGCTTGAGTGATGTTAAACTATCCCTAGACCTAGTTTCTAATACATCTCTCTGAAGTGTGTTCTTCCTCTTTCTTGTCTTGCATAGCTTTTCTTTCCCCGCCTATATGCTTTCACTAGTTGGAAAAGTCATTTTACTTTTCTTGTGCCACAACTTGTTTCTCTTCAAATGTATGTCTTAAAAATCTACCACTCAGTATATCTACACAATGGAATATTACTCAGCTATCAAAAACAATGACTTTGCAATGAAATTCATAGGCAAATGGATGGAACTGGAAAATATCATCCTGAGTGAGGTAACCCAATCACAGAAAAACACACATGATATGCACTCATTGATAAGTGGCTATTAGCCCAAATGCTTGAATTACCCTAGATGCACAGAACACATGAAACTCAAGAAGGATGACCAAGATGCGGATGCTTCACTCCTTCTTTAAAAGGGGAACAAGAATACCCTTGGCAGGGAATAGAGAGGCAAAGTTTAGAACAGAGGCAGAAGGAATACCCATTCAGAGCCTGCCCCACATGTGGCCCATACATATACAGCCACCAAACTAGATAAGATGGATGAAGCAAAGAAGTGCAGGCTGACAGGAACCGGATGTAGATCTCTCCTGAGAGACACAGCCAGAATACAGCAAATACATAGGCAAATGCCAGCAGCAAACCACTGAACTGAGAACGGGACCCCCGTTGAAGGAATCAGAGAAAGGACTGGAAGAGCTTGAAGGGGCTCGAGACCCCATATGAACAACAATGCCAAGCAACCAGAGCTTCCAGGGACTAAGTCACTACCCAAAGACTATACATGGACTGACCCTGGGCTCCAACCTCATAGGTAGCAATGAATAGCCTAGTAAGGGCACCCGGTGGAAGGGAAGCCCTTGGTCCTGCAAGACTGAACCCCAGTGAACGTGATTGTTGGGGTAGGGTGGTAATGGGGGAGGATGGGAGGGAAGTTCATATAGAAGGAGAGGGGGAGGGGTTAGGGGGATGTTGGCCCAGAAACCGGGAACGGGAATAACAATCGAAATGTAAATAAGAAATACTCAAGTTAATAAAGATTTAAAAAAATAAATATTGAATTATTAGGCATTGTATTTGATATAACTAAAACTCACATGTTAATAAAACAGCTTTCTTACCAGAAAAAAGAAATCTACCACTCAGAGTTAGAAAATAGTGAAAATAAGTGGTGGATATGAGTTCGTCTTAAAAGGGCCTGGGATACAATAGACATCCAACATACAAACGCCACTTTTTCCATCCGTTCTTGTCAGAGCTAACAGTAGCCCAATCACAAAAGAACACACATGGTATGCACTCAATCACAGGTAAGTGGATATTAGTGCAAAAGCTCGGAATACCCAAGATTCAATTTACAGACTACATGTAGCTCAAGAAGAAGGAAAACCAAATCATGGATGCTTTGGTCCATCTTAAAAGGGGAAACAAAAATCTCAAGGGAGGAAATAAGGAGACAAAGTGTGGAGCAGAGGCTGAGGGAAAGGCCATCCAGGGACTGCCTCACCTGGGAATCCATCCCATATACAAACACCAAACCCAGACACTAAGACAGATGCCAAGGAGTGCATGCTGACAGGAGCCTGATATAGCTGTCTCTTGAGAGGCTCTGCCAAAGCCTGACAAATACAGAGGCAGATGCTCACGGTCAACCTCTAGACTGAACACAGGGTCCCCAATGGAGGAGTTAGAAAAAGGACTGAAGGAGCTGAAGGAGTTTGCAACCCCATAGGAAGAAGAACTATGTCAATCAACTAGAACCCCAGAGCTCCCCGGGACTAACCACCAACCAAAGAGTACACATGGAGGGACGAATGACTCCAGCCGTGTATGCAGCAGAGGATGGCCTTGTCGGGCATCAAGGGGAGGAGAGGCCCTTGGTCCTGTGAAGGTTGGATGGCCCAGTTTAGGAAAATGCCAGGGCAGGGAGGTGGGAGTGGGTGGGTGGGTGGGGAGCACCCTCATAGAAGCAGGGGGAGGGAGGATAGGATAGGGGGTTTCCAGAGAGGAAACCAGGAAGGGAGATAACATTTGAAATGCAAATAAATAAAAGTCCAATAAAAAAAAAAGACTTTGCAAACTCTGACAAATGACTTCTCACTGCCCCCTCTTTTGCCTACTCTTGCTCTTCTTCTGGGCCTAAGAGTAGAATAACAGCCAGAAAGAGCAACTGAGCCATCACCACGCATACCTATCTTTGTTTAACAAAGGGAGTATCTGGCTGGAGGGTTTTTGTAAAACCTGAAGGTCATCTGTACCATTTCAAGCCTTTGCTTTAGCACAGTAATAATGAATCCAATGTCACTTTAATGTGGAAAATAAACTCTTCCAGCTGTGAACAAACAATACTCATTCCTTTCCATTCTGACCCCAGTGTAAATTAGAGTAAAGCATCTTTTAAACACTGAACAGGGGGTTGGGGATTTAGCTCAGTGGTGGAGCGCTTGCCTAGCAAGCACAAGGCCCTGGGTTCGGTCCCCAGCTCCAAAAAAAAGAAAAGGAAAAAAAAAAAACAAAAACAAAAACACTGAACAGTAAAGAGAATAATGAAGAATGAACTGAAAGAAAAGTCAGAGGTCATTAATATGGACACAGAGTAGAAGGCAAAAGGCATGTAGTGACTATTGTAGAAGATTATAAATCAAGTATATAATTAAATGAAAAACTGTTTTTCTCTGTCTTCAAAATGAAAATAAAAACAAAATTTAAAAAAATCAATATATGATAAAAAAAATGTACAAAGCCCACTTTATGCTGTTCAACAATTTCTGGTAGTTGAGATATCCAATAATACTCCATTGGAATAAAGTAATTTTTTCTTTACTAGCAGGTAATAGCTTCTTAGTTGGAGAGTGAATGCTATGTCTACTTCCCTATCTCAATTTTTAGAGGAATAATAACAGTAGGTTTTCCCCTATGATCCATGACTTACCTAGTGTCAGGTTATAAGCTGATTTAACTGTGTCAAATATGGATGCCATATTGTATAGTGGGCTTTAAATCAAATCAGTGATGGTTGGTTAGTCCCATTAGATTTGTACTACTATTGTAACAGTATAACTTGCAGGCAAGTCACTGTTGTAGGACACAGGGATAGAAGTTATGACTTCAGCAATAGGGCCTATATCAGGTTACAGAAGATAACCAATTACAACTTTCTCATTCTGTGTGTGTGTGTGTGTATGTGTGTGTGTGTGTGTGTGTGTGTGTGACTCTGTTTCTCTGTCTCTACCTCTCTCTCTCTCTCTCTCTCTCTCTCTCTCTCTCTCTCTCTCTCTCTCTCTCAAGTGTACTGGGATGTTTGCCAGAGATACTTTTGAATTGTCCATGTGGAATACTGAGACGACCTACAATTGTAGTTCAGTCTCTGCCTTGTAAAAGTTAAGCCATGCACACACACAAAAAGCTGGACCATGGTGGAACATAACAGATCTCAGATCTTTTGTAGCTCAAAAACATCGTTTTCAAAGTTTTTAAATCTATATAATGGGGCAGGGCATCCCAGAGAAGGCTAGAAGAGGCACATATCATCAGTCTGTACTGATCCACCTACTCTCATTCATATGTGGAAATTCTGTTTCCTATTGTTAAATGAGATAGCTAAAGAGATTTCCTTTTTATTCTGAAGTTTATAATTGTCTGGAATTACTTGCCTAAAGGAAAATACTATTTTTAAGTCAATATATTATTGTTTTTCTTTAGGAATATGATAAGCTAGAGTGAATAGCTGCTGTCAAATTACATTCTAAGCACATTTTAACTTTGAATTTATTTTTCTGAATAAAAAATACATTTTCTTTCACAGAATGAAGTACACAAATGCTAAGATACTAATATTTGTTAGCCCACTGCCATCATATTAAGCACAATATTGATCCCATTCATTAAAATTCAGTTTGACATTCTTGACAATTCTATGAAAGAACTCATCTTTATTCCTTCTTTTATATCTGTGTAATTGACTCAGTGTGGTGCCCATTAGATATGGTAATGCTTATTGTTATTGATGTGTTTTGTTTTTGGTTTGTTTGTTTGTTTGTTTGTTTGTTTGAGACAGAGCTGTTGTAGTCTAGGCTGGCATAAACTTGACTTGTAGCTTACTGGGTCTATGACTTTTTTGACTGTTATAAATACTAAAATGTCACAGAGCCTGCTTAAAGCAGAAAGTTGATTTTAACTTCTAGTTCCAAAGGTAAGGTTCATATTGCTGGTGAGCATATGGAAGCAAGTGGCCAGAGCAGTAAACTGAGAGATCACATTTTCAACAATATAAAGGGAACAGAGAGTGTGAAATAGAAGAGAGTTGAGGCTACAAACTCTCAAAACACACCCAAGTGTCATACTTTCTGCAACAAGGATTGACTTTCTGAAAGTCCCAAAACCTACACATTCAGTACTACTACCCAGGGATCAAGTGTTCTAATATTTAAACCATAGGAGATATTTGTCATTTAAACCACAACACTACGGATAAATTTCAACTTCTGGTCTTAATGCTGGGATAAAGGTGTATTCATTACTTCTAATTTATGTGATACTATGAGTCAAGAGTCAAACTAAAGTCTTTAGGCAGGCTAGCTAATGCCCAAAGACATATCCTTGTATATTCTTACATGTTTTGTAAGCATTACTATATAGTTTTCTGTCTCAATATATCATATAGACATATTAAATTAGTAATTTACAAAATTTTGTATTTCTTTTTAATTTTGGATAGATGAAGATTTGTATGTAATTTTATAGATATTGAAATAATTACTCAGTGAATAGCTACATTTTGTTTCTGCCAGTTATTTAAAATAATAATTTGATATGTATTTTAAAGACAGTATTGTGATTAACTTATGGTTAAGTTTTATTGAATTATATCCTGTTCTTCTTAGAAATTTTTTAATCTTCATAGTTGTTATTTTTGTAACCAAAATTCTTTATGTAATCTAGAGTGATGAACATTTTTGATACATGACTGTCCATGATACATGTTTAAGCATTGCCGTGTTTAGCTTTTTGTCAGCTTGACTAAAGCTAGTATCGTTTGAGAAGGTGAACCTCAACTGAGAAAATTACTCAAGTGGATTGATCTGTGGAAAAGCTGAGCTGAATTTCCTAAGTTGATTAGTGAAACTGGAGAGCCAGATCACTATTGGCTTGGCAACCCCCGAACAGGTGGCTTGGTTACTATTAAAATGCTGAGCAAGCCGCAAGGACAAGTTAGAATGAAAAGTATTTTCATGCCCTTTGCTTCAATTCCTGCATCCAGGTTCTTTCCTTGATCCTGCTCCTACATCCTTGGATGATGGACTATGAGGTTCAAAGGTAAGACAAAATAAACCTTCTCTTCTCCAAGTTAACTTTAGTCAAGGGATTTTATCACAGCAATAGAAACCTGAAGACAACTTCAATTAATATCTTTTAATGTTTACTTTCATTTTATTTCCTATTCTTTCACTTCTGTTTTCCGATCTTCATTGATTTGATCTGGGTTCAGAAATACTACTGATGATCAATTTTATAACAGGTTCAACATTTAGCATTTTAAATTTGTTTAAATGTTTGTGTTTTTATCCTCTTTCTAGAAACACTTTATCTCTAAACAATAAATAGGAGACGATATGATAAATTATTATGGTATGAGAAATGTCCTATTGAAGAAACTGAAAAAAGATGTTATTAACTGCTAAAAGGGTGAGGGTATACTATCTCTTTGAGAATTCAATAGCAAATACTCAGACTTACTATTGGCAACCATTTTTCACTTGCTTTGTGATGTTATAATTTTGCCAGGACTTGAGGTATTAACGCTATTTTGTACTTACATTGTTTATTCACTCAAATATTTCTATGCATGAAGGAGAGCAAACAAGCCTATTTTTCAGATGCTAATATTCACGATATCTTCTGGATTATAGTAGTCATGTTTCTATTTTAAGTAAGTTGGATTAAAAAAAAGATGGACAGTCTTGAACAAAACTCTACCTTTACCAAAAATATAAATGTTGACACAATCAATCTCCATAGTAAATTTTATATTATACCAGAGTTTTGTCCAAATGAACAGTAAATGATATATGTCAGTGGCTAAAAATAACCATGTGTACATTGCTATAAGTCCTTATTCATGGACCCATCTGAAATCAAATTAAAATTCTATAGAGAAAGCAATCGGTAATTAAAATTTGTAGTATAAATTAGCCTTTCATATTCCTATGGTCAAAGTAAATGGCGCTCTTACCTGTGGTGATTAAATGTATCAAAGCCTTGAAACTAATGAATATTTATGAAAATAATTATTTTCAACTTACGTAAAAACAAATTAATAACAAATTGATGAATTCAAAGTAAACTGTTAGAAAATGGAAGTCAGCTGTTAACTAAATGAATTATATGACATGATTTAAAAACTGCTTTTTTCCAGGATTAGGACATTGTTCAGAAATTATTTATACAATTTATACCAAATAGCTAAATGAAAAGAAAAAAATTAAGTTGTTTCAATGTAGGTTGAAGAGTATTTGACTAAGATTATAAAACCCATTTTAAAACACAAAATTCAGAGACCAGTAGCCAGACAATGGAGCTCTGGGGACATCTTGCTAGCTCAGGGTACCTGGACATGCCCTGGAGCACAGGCAGGGAGAATTAGGGGAAGGGAACTAACCTGGTTGATCTTTGTTCAGTGGAGGTTCTTTGCTTGACAGGCCTGATAAGGTCCAGCAGACCATGGGCCTGGTTAATAATTTTGATCTTGTTCTTTTCATTTATTAAAATTTGCTCTCGAGCAATAGAAAGAATCAACAAAACCAGGAGCTGTTTTTTTGGGAAATTAACAAGATTATCCAGACTAACTAGAGGTCATACAGACAGTATAAAAATTAACAAAATCAGAAATGAAAAAGAAGACATAACAACAGAAACTGAGAAATCAAAAAAAAAAACATCAGATCTACTACAAAGGCTATACTCAACAAAAATTGGAAAATCTGGATGAAATGGACAATTTTCTGACAAATACCAGGTACCAAAGTTAAATCAGTATCAGATAAACAATTCCATAACTCCTAAAGAAATAGAAACAATCATTAAAAGTCTCCCAACCAAAAAAAAGCCCAGAACCAGAGGTGGTCAGTGCAGAATTCTATCAGATCGTCATAGATAACGTGATACCAATACTATCCAAACTATTCCACAAAATGGAAGCAGAAAGAACACTACCCAATTCCTTCTATGAAGCCAGAATTATGCTTATACCTAAACCATCCAAAGATCCAACAAAGAAAGAGAATTTCAGACTAATTTCCCTTATGAATATCAATGCAAAAATACTCAGTAAAATTCTTGCAAACCGAATACAAAAACACATCAAAATGATTATCCATCATGATCAAGTAGGCTTCATCCCAGGAATGCAGGGATGGTTCAATATTCAGAAATCCATCAACATAATCCACTATATAAACAAACTCAAAGAAAAAACCACAGGATCATTTCATTAGTTGCTGAGAAAACATTTGATAAAATTCAACACCCCTTCATGATAAAAGTACCAGAAAGATCTGGAATTCTAGGCCAATACCTAAACTTAGTAAAAGCAATATACAGCAAACCAGTAGCCAATATTAAACTAAATGGAGAGAAACTTGAAGCCATCCCATTAAAATCAGGGACTAGACAAGGCTGCCCACTCTCTCCCTACTTATTCAATACAAAGTCATAGCCAGAGCAATCAGACAATGAAAGGAGTTCAAACGGATACAAATTGGAAAGGAAGAAGTCAAAATACCACTATTTGCAGATAATATAATAGTATAATTAAGTAAGCCCAAAAGCTCCCCCAGAAAAGTACTAAGCCTGATAAACAACTTCAGCAAAGTGGCTGCATATGAAATTAACTCAAACAAATCAGTAGCTTTCCTCTGCTCAAAGGATAAACAGGCTGAAAAAGAAATTAGGGAAATGACACCCTTCACAATAGTCCCAAATAACATAAAATACATCTGTGTGACTCTAAGCAAGTGAAAGATCTGTATGACAAGAACTTCAAGTCTCTGAAGAAAGAAATTGAAGATCTCAGAAGATGGGAAGAGCTCCCATGCTCAGGAATTGTCAGGATTAATATGGTAAAAATGGCCATTTTGACAAAAGCAGTCTAGAGATTCATCAAAATTTCAACACAATTCTTCATAGAGTTAGAAAGAGTAATTTTCAAATTCATTTGGAATAACAAAAAAAACAAGATAGGAAAAACTATCTCCAACAATAACAGAATATCTGGGAGAATCACCATCCCTGACATCATGCACTATTACAGAGCAATAGTGGTAAAAACTGCATGGTATTGGTACAGAGACAGGCAGTAGCTCAATGGAACAGAAGTAAAGACTCAGAAATGAACCCATACACCTATGGTCACTTGATCTTTGACAAAGGAGCTAAAACCATCGAGTGGGAAAAAAGATATCATTTTCAACAAATGGTGCTGGTTCAACTGAGGTCAGCATGTAGAAGAATGCAAACTGACCCGTATCAAAGATTAAAAACAAGTGGATCAAGGATCTCCGCATAAAAACAGATACACTCAAACTCATAAAAGAAAATATGTGGAAGAACCTCAAACACCTGGGTACTGGGGGAAATTTCCTGAACAAAACACCAGTGGTTTATGCTCTAAGATCAAAAAATGACAAATGGGACCTCATAAAACTACAAAGCTTCTGTAAGGCAAAGGACACTGTCATTAGGACAAAATGACAACCAACAGATTGGGAAAAGATCTTTACCAATCCTACATCTGATAGAGGTCTAATATCCAATATATACAAAAAACTCAAAAAGTTAGTATCCAGAGAGCCAAATAACCCTATTAAAATTGGAGTACAGAGTTAAACAAAGAATTCTCGGCTGAGGAATATTGAATGGCTGAGAAGTACCTAAAGAAATGTTGAACATCCTTAGTCATCAGGGAAATGCAAATCAAAACAACCCTGAGATTCCACCTCACACCAGTCAGAATGGCTAAGATTAAAAACTGAGATGACAACAGATTCTGGCAAGGGTGTGGAGAAAGAGGAACACTCCTCCATTGTTGGTGGGATTGCAAACTGGTATAACCATTCTGGAAATCAGTCTGGAGGTTCCTCCGAAAATTTGACATTAAACTACCTTAAGACCCAGCTATACCTCTCTTGGGCATATACCCAAAAGATGCTCCAACATACAAAAAGACACATGCTCCATTATGTTCATAGCAGTCTTATTTATAAAAGCCAGAAGCTGGAAAGAACCCAGATGCCCTTCAACAGAGGAATGGATACAGAAAGTGTGGTACATCTACACAATGGAGTACTACTCAGCTATCAAAAACAACGACTTCATGAAATTCATAGGCAAATGGATGGAACTAGAAAATATCATTCTGAGTGAGGTAACCAAATCACAGAAAGACACACATGGTATGCACTCATTGATAAATGGATATTAGCCCAAATGCTCGAATTACCGTAAATGTACAGAACACATGAAACTCAAGAAGAATGACCAAAATGGTGATGCTTCACTCCTTCTCTAAAAGG
Organism: Rattus rattus; assembly: GCF_011064425.1. NCBI lineage: Eukaryota > Metazoa > Chordata > Mammalia > Rodentia > Muridae > Rattus > Rattus rattus. The sequence goes on along the minus strand of NC_046168.1, from coordinate 43,269,942 downwards.
GGAACAAAAAATACCCATTGGAGGGGTTAGGGAGGCAAAATTTGGGGCAGAGACTGAAGGAACGGGCATTCAGAGCCTGTCCCACATGTGGCCACCAGCCACCAAAACTAGATAAGATGGATGAAGCTGAGAAGTGTATGCTGACAGGAATCAGTTATAGATGTCTCCTGAGAGACACAGCCAGAACATGTCAAATACACAGGCGAATGCCAGCAGCAAACCACTGTACTGAGAATGGGACCCCCACTGGAGGAGTTAGACAAAGGTCTGAAGGAGCTGAAGGGGCTTGCTACCCCATAAGAACAACAATGCCAACCAACCAGAGTTTCCAGGGACTAAACCACTACCTAACGACTATACATGGACTTATCCTGGGCTCCATCTTCTTATGTAGCAATGAATAGCCTTGTTGAGGCACCAGTGGAAGGGGAAGCCCTTGGTCCTGCCAAGGTTGGACCCCCAGTGTGGTGGATTGTTGGGGGAGGGGGTGGTAATGTGGGGTGGGTGGGGAGGGGAACACCCATAGAGAAAGGGAGATGGAGGGGTTGGAGGCTGATGGTCAGGAAACTGGGAAAGGGAATAACATTTGAAATGCAAACAAGAAATACACAATTTAATAAAAATGAAAGAAAAAAAAGAAAATCTTAAAACTCTCATGACAACATATCCAGAACCAGTGACTGCTTTTTGAAAAAGCAAGAACTAGTTTTCCATGATATATTAGAAACAAAATATGTTTAAGAAAATATTTAATATCTGAGATATAGATTCCATATAAAAATAGAAACTGAAGTAAGGTATTTAGACATACCACATGTTATGAAATTCTTAAAATAAATGAAGTTGCAGAGTAACAGAGAAGATTATTATTCTCTTTAAAATTGATAAAGTGCTATGTTATGTCTACCTCTTAGAAAAGTACAATTACAATAAAGAAAAGTACAATAGCATTTCAACAAAAGTTTTATTTTATATGGGCATAAAATCACAGGTACAGAATGTTCAAATACAAAATACAACACAATCTATAAAATGAAAAACATGCAAGATGAATTTTAAGATGTAGAATCTTTAGTGTAAGATGTTATTCATTTCAAATAGCAATTTTGTTAATGGAATAACATGCCTATTTTACATGAATATCCTAGTATTTTACAGTAAATGATGCCCTAAAAATTTCCAGAAAATTCAATATTTTTCTTTAATCTTAAAAACATGGACAAGGATAATACCACAAGTTCCTTCTCCTAGATAAAAAGCTACGGAAGGTCAGTGTTTGCTGAGAAATGGAAAATCAGTTTCTTTCAGACATGAGCTCACACATGGGTGATCCAGTCCCAGGTCATCAGCACTGGACACATGTATATATGAGCAATAGTAAATAGACTCAATAAATGGTATATACATGTACATTTGTAAGTAAATGTATATGTAAAACAAAGTTAAAAAATGAAGAGTCATAAATTTGGGAGGATGGCCATAGAATTGTGAATGTGGTGTGAATGATGTCAATACAATTCTCATGTATGATACTCTCAAAAACTAAAAATTTAAAAAGAAGTACACATAACTTTAAAGGGATGTATTTTAAATAAACAGATATGAATATTATAAAAACTTCAATATTAGCCTTTTAATTAAATAGCATGTATTACTTAATATTCAGCTGTAGCCTCTTCAGGTTGAGACTACGTAGTTCTCTCCATCGCTAATCCACTAAGGAAACTGATATCTATAGCCTCTTGAATGAAATGGGCTGGAACTACCAGTGTGTTGTAAAAGTATACACCTACAATTTATGATTTAAACATATTACATAGATTCCAAACAAAATATTTCAAATCCTTTCATCTTGATATGTATACATTTCTTCAAATAGTCATAAACCAGTATCAAAGTTATAGAGTACACACTTTTTAAAATAATATGTATTATGGAAAATGGGAAATGAGTTTAACTTCATTATGTGAGAATTTAAATTAACTCAGTATGATTTTTTCAAAGAAGTAAATTTTCTATTTTCATGCAAGAGACAATAATCCTAGCCAGACAGTCGAAGGACAATGGAAAGTAGTCTATGTATTTTCTTCCCAAGCCCTATAAACATAACATACACCAGAATAATAAAAATAGACTTCTCTCTGAACAGAAGTTAGTGTTTTAACTTCATTTTCTTGCATGATGATTGATGGTCTATGAATAAACTTTCCAAATTGTGTGTATAAAAATAGCAGATGGCAAGGGAAGGAGGAAGAAAAGAAAGACAGGGAAAAGACAAGGAAGAAGATTGTTAAAAAGGAGAAAGAGCGAGATGGGAAGGAGGCAAGTGTTTGGTGCTGCTATGTATTCAAATAATAAATTCAGTACCCCAAGATGGGTGAATCCCCTTGTACATCAGCTGCTATTATGAAAACCTTGCTCTCTGATGTGAAACTATTAATTGGTTAAATAAAGGTAACTGCCAATTTCTGGAGGCAATAGAAATAGGCAGGTTTGCAGGTTCCTGACTGGGGGTCACAAGTAAGAACCATCAAGAAGGGGAGAGAGAGGGGAGTGAGACAGACAGACAGAGAGACACAGACAGAGGGAGAGGGGGGAAGAAGAAGAAGAAGAGGAGGAGGGGGAGGAGGAGGAGGAGAAAGACAGGAGAACAAGTCTCCATTACACGTGATGGACCAGAAGCAGGTGCCTAAGTGAAATATTCCTCCAGGACACCAGACTCTTGGAGCAGAAATAACCCAGGAGAGCTTCAAACAGCAAGTAACAAGGGACAGATGGTGGAGATGTAAATTAAAATAGTACAAAACCTGTCCAATCTAGGTTTACAACTTGTAAATAAAATATCTGTATTTTGTGTCTTTTATAGTCAAGCAAGAATTAAAATAAGAATAAAAAATTTATTTTACAAGAGAGGAAGGTAAGGAAGGGGCAGAGATGAAGGAAATAAGTATGGGAGGCAGACAGGATTGAGGTATCTTCTTAAAAAAAGTATGCAGTGCCCTGTCAATGAAGATCTGGAAAGCAGGGAGAAGGAAGAGTATTTTTTCATTCCTGCGACAAAAATAAATGTAATTTATTACTCCAATTAGTAAGTCTGAGCCTGCCACAGCAACTTTCCTCTACCCCTCACATGTTCTCTATGAAAACAGATTTCCATGTCTTCCTGTTTTGGGCTGGAACTCTACATGTGACAGCTATCCATAGTATTTCAGTAATTTTACTTAATAAACTAGCTTTGAAGCAAGATTGAGCTCAGAAAATTAGTAATGCAATGTCTTAATTGTCATTAGAAATATATTTTAAGTCAAAATTTTGTTAACAACAAGTTGTGCTCCTATTCCTGAATAATCAGCCTGTTCTACAGTTCTAATTTTCCAAAGGAAAATGAAAGAAACAGAGTTAGGTGCATTTTAGCTCAGCTTTGAAAGAGTTAGTTCCCATAAGCTGAGCACAAATGGATATTCTGTAAAGTTTTCTATGACACAACAGAAATGATCTCATGATGTTAGAAATGTCGATTGATAATATTAAAACTTTCATTGATAAATTATAAATCCTTTCATCAGAAACATTTAGAAGTGCTGAGCCTTGACAAATGGTTACCATAATGGACCAGATAGGTCAGAACAATTTAAAAATAATCTGAACAAATTTGTAATTCTGAATTTCATAGTCATTACAGAACCACAATATCTCTATGCCATACTCATATAAATACCTCACACTGTTACTGGTTTCTTCCTCCCACAGTGTTATGAATACTATGAGTATTATGCAGAAAAAAGAATAGCTTTAACTAAAACTTTAAATTTAAATTAATAAATCCTACTCTATGTGTTGTCATAGAACATTTAATAACTCAAATTTCAAGTTGTTTTCTCTGTAAACATTACTTTTATAATAACTCTACTCGGTTATTATAAATTTATCAATTTTAACTTATGTAACATAAAAATATCTTGACTGAGATAGAGAAAATCGTGGGTTATGAAATTGTGATTGTCTAGACTTTTCCCCACATTTACTTTAATATTATTTCTGTATTACCAGAAGGTACATTAGACTTTTAATATAGCCCTCACAATTACGAAATGAACAATTTTCTTTGTAACTGTATAAAGCTGATGTTAAAGAAAGGCTAAACCCCACTTCAGAGAAATCATTTTTGACGATGACTTTGCATGTAACCACGCCTGCCATTTGGTAGGTTTTAGACAGATGGAAAGAATGAAACAGGGTCATGAGTGGTTCTATTTTTGAATTTAACAGCTGGTAAGATACATTTACAGGTCACCTTTCCTGGGGGCTATTTACTCATTATTGTAAGGCATCTATGTAAATACTTGATGTCTCTGATGTTATTCAACCTAGGGATTATGAAGTTTATGCTGAGAAGTTGTAAGTCAGTGAAAGTAGTCAAGTTGAATGCAACTGACAGGACAGTGCCACAAATAGACGTTAAAGTCAGAAGCAACTCAATGAAAATCACTTGGCATTTTAATGTCACATAAATAGATTCACATACTGTTTGTTAGAGGAGAAATGACATATTTATAAAAGTCAGGTGTATACTTAAAACTTCATGAGATCCCAGTGGTAATAATCAGAGATAGTCTCTGGAATATAAAATTTGTCCAGTCTTCTGGTGTTTTGAGGTCCTACATGTCATTGAGTTGCCTCAAAAACACCCTTATCCTCATTTAACTAACACCATAAAAGCAATTAAAGAACTATAAAATAAAAGCTTTAAAACATAGTGAGGCCCCCTCCTGTAGCCAGGCAGGAACACCAATGGCGTGATAGGGACAGCAACCCACCCACAAAACTTTTGACCAAAAATTTCCTGTCTACACAAAATGCAGGGATGGGGATAGAGCAAAGACTGAGGGAATGGCCAACCAATAACTGGTCCAACTTGAGACCCATTAAATGAGCAAGCACCAACATCTAACACTATTAATGATACTCTGTTATGCTTGCAGATAGGAGTCTAGCATGGCTGTCCTCTTAGAATAGGTGGAAGGATTGAAGGCCCCGAAGGGGATAGGAATTCCACAGGAAGACCAACTGAATCCACTAACTAGGACCCCTATCCCAAAAGCTGTTGCCTGTATGTGGGATATGTTCTTCTAGCCGGGCTGCCTTTTATGGTCTCAGTAGGAGAGGATTCAACTTGCATCACAGAGACTCGATGTGCCAGGACTGGGGGATACTCAGGGGAAGAGAGATGCAGTAAAGTATTGTGGCAGGGGGTGGCAGGGAGGGGGCAGTAAACAGGATGTAAAGTGAATATATTTTATTATTATTATTATTATTATTATTATTATTATTATTATTATTATTAAAACCATAGTGAATTGAACTACTCTAATCAAAATATAAAATGGATTCCAGGATAATACCAAACTCCCTCATTAGCTTTTATTTACTTCTTATAACTGAGTAATTGGTCATTTAAAAGCAAATTCTTAAAGTTAAATAAGTCTCCTGGTTAATAAAACCTTGTAATCAATAAATGAAATTCACTTTATTCTCTATAGAATAAAGGAGTAATGAGCATCTATCTTGTGATATTTTATGTGGCCATTATACATTTGTTGACTTTAAGCTTTTGAGGTTTTTCATTCTTGTTCATTTTGTTGTTGTTGATTGGTTTTGTTTTGTTTCATAACAAGGTCTCACTATGTACCCAAGCTTTTCTGACAATGGTTGTGAGATGTACTAATCTATGGATATATTGATAAGCAGTCAGGTGTCTATTTACTGCTCTATCCAATTGATAGAATGATAGTAGTAAGTTATCACTTAGGATCTTAATGCTGAGCTCATTTAAATCTTCCAACCACATCTGAATTTATGTACATGAGAAAGTAAGTGGTGTAATAATATGAATGGAAGTTTTCTAAGTTGTGTTAAAAAAAGAAGAGTGGTAAAAAAGAAAGGTGGAGATGATGCTATAGAGTCAGGAAATTTTGGGAAAATAGGTATTACAATAACTATGATCCTAAAAAGTATCATGGTTGACAACAATGCAAACCACGGGAAAGCACATAGAATAAAATGAGTGAACAGTTCATGAAGGAAGCCTTGAGACAACAGCAAGTTTTGCTGATGATGGCCACATATTCATGGCATATTTAGTAAATTAAAACCATTCCTGGAGGAGTCACAGATTCATTATCATGAATTTAGCCTATGGAAGCACAAGCCACAAGCTGTCTAGAGTGCAATAATTTATTTGTATTGATGATTATTTATGTATGATATTGTTTTTAGGGAGATATAAAAACAGAGAACCTAGTGCAATTCTGCTTCCAAGGTTGTTTTTATTGTTTTAATTCTAGTTCACAAAAGTTAATGAGATTCAAATAATGCTTTCTTTCCTATGCAGTGTAAGCCTGCGTTTGAATGGAACATTCTTTACTCAGTATTGCTATTTAAACTCCAAAGTTTTCAGATTTCTCATCTGTAGGGTGATCTGTCTGATACTTGTGCCATGCCTAATAGAAAATTCTGTGCATAAAGGATAAATTAGATGGTGATAATTTACAAATTAATAACCATTATATAATGACAGTGTGTATAGCTGTGTGCTGCCTTAAAATCTTTCCTCCCAGGTGAATGTGGGAAGATGAGGTAACTCAGTAGATGCTCAGAAAACTTAAAAGATTAGTGAGAATCCTCCCTAGGACTACATAAGTAGGAAACAAATGCCAGGGGAAAGGGGGCTATGGCTATATGGCTGCTATGTTTTGGACAGGAACATTCATTGACACAGCTTCTATGAGTCCTAGAGGGAATTAAAAATTATATAGTTACCAATAAAACGTCAAAAGATTACATCTGACCAGGGAAAACCTCTTATCATCTGAGTCATGAATGTCTTCACAAAGCAAATAGCCCAAGTGACTCACACTCACAGACTGTCTCAGTTACTGATTTCTCCAAATATGCATGCAAATCAACTTTAAAAGGATTAAACCAACTGATCAAATCACACAATGACTGGACAATGCATAGAATGGACAGATAGCACAGAGATTGGACAACACATAGACTGGATAACACAGACTGTACAACAAAGAAACTAAACAACAAATGCTACAGTTAGCTGTTTTCAGACAATTTCCCCCCTTTGGACCCAAAACAGGAATTCTTCTCCTAAATTCAGCAGGAAGCAATTATAAGAAGATTGTTGTTCCAGTTCCATAAATTGGAGTGGATGGTTTGGTCATTTGATGTTTTATGGTTGTTATCTTGTGTGGTAGGTTGCTATTGGGTATGATCAGGAAAGAAACAAACTATGAGTAAACTTCTAGTTTTATGGTTCTTATACCTATTTCTAGTGTGTGAAGAATGTTAATGGTAGAGAAAAACAATTTTTTAAAAGGGGGATATTAAATGAATGTTTCTGGGTTTTTTTTTTTTGTTTTTTTTTTTTGGAGACTGTTATGTCATGGGATTTTTTTTCTGCAAGCTGTCTTATGAGAGGATTTTTTTTATTATGAAATTTTTATTGGATATTTCTTTATATACATTTCAAATGTTATCCCCTTTCCTGGTTTCCCCTCCAGAAACCCCCTATCCTATTCCTCCTCCCCCTGCTTCTGTGAGGGTGTTCCCCACCTGGGATTCCCCTACTCAGGGGCATCTAGCCTTCACAGGAATAAGGGACTCTCCTCACCTTGATGCCCAACAAGGCCATCCTCTGCTACATGCATGGCTGGAGCCATGGGTCACTCCATGTGTACTCTTTGGTTGGTGGTTTAGTCCATGGGAATTCTGGGATTCTGGTTGGTTGATATTTTTATTCTTCCTATGTGGTTGCAAACTCCTTCAGCTCCTTCGATCCTTTCTCTAACTCCTTCATTGGGGACCCAGTGCTCAGTCTAGTGGTTGGCTATGAGCATCTGCCTCTGTATTTGTCAGGCTCTGGCAGAGCCTCTCATGAGACAGCTATTTCAGGCTCCTGTCAGCATGCACTCCTTGGCATCAGCAATAGTGTCTGGGTTTGGTGGCTGAATATGGGATCAATCCCCAGGTGTGGAAGTCTCTGTATGGCCTTTCTTTCAGTCTCTGCTTCACACTTTGTCTCCCTATTTCCTCCTGTGAGTATTTTGTTCCCCCTCCTAAAAAGGATATTTTGCTGAAAACAAACATGTGGTGTTTTTCTGGAAGCTATCTTATTAATGGACAATGTGGTGTTTTGCTGGAAGAGAATCTTCAGAGGGACATTTAATGTTTAGAAAATGTTGATATAACTCAACAGGCAGTGAAACAATGCTCTTGCATTGTTTTGCCTTCTAACCTCTGCTGGTCTTTGCTTATTTTTACTTGTCATGATTTTTGTAGAGAAAAAATTACCAAAGAACTTTTTTTGTATTCTGTCCTGCTTCCTGCACAGCTCTATGGACTCATAATAATTCAGGGAACCTCAAGGTTTCTTCTGGATTGAGCCCTACTGATTAATGTTTTGTGTTTGCAAGTGGACTGGACTGCCACTTCTAATTCATATTGATGTTTTGGACTGGACTGCTGATATCCTGGACCAATAAAGATTGAAATTGCCCCAATGCAGGTCCCCTGTTTCCTAGTAACCTTCTTTTCCCTACCTCTAGTAGATAGACTGGGAAAATGGTGAAGCATTTAAAATCCCTTATTAAGATAGTGTTGTTTCAGTGACAACAAACAGAACTTCAGGGACTAAAGTCACTACCCAAAGACTATACATGGACTGACCCTGGACTCTGACTTCATAGGGTAGCAATGAATAGCCTAGTACGGCACAGTGGAAGGGAAGCCCTTGGTCCCTGTAAGACTGAACCCCAGTGAACATGATTGTTGGGGGGAGGCGGCAAATGGGGAGGATGGGAGGGAAGCCCATATGGAAAGGGGGAGGAGGATTAGGGGATGTTACGGAAACCGGAAAAGGAATAATTGAAATGTAAATAAGAAATACCCAAGTTAATAAAGATGGAAAAAAAAAAAGAAAAAAAAGACTGCAGGGTTGAATCTAGGAAACAGAAGAGATGAAGACTTGTAAATCAGGCTAACTTTGGTTCCAATTTTCAAAAGTTTTAAATTCAAATTTTATTGACTTATTATAAATAGTCAAAGAACAGACAATTTATGGATGATAGTCATAATGGTAAGAAAACAACTCCACATAACACATCTGTTTTAAAATTTCCCAAACAGTTGTGAGGGTTATTCTTATATGGTGTAAGGCAAAATAATTAGTTAACTGACTTTAGCAGCATTAACTTGTGGTAAAGATTCAGTGAGGTAATTAATTGTCTCAAAGTTTGATACTCACAACTGTCTCACCTTGGCATAGACCACATTCCCTGATCCTTCAGACCTTACCAAGGGACAGCACCACCAGACGGAATCATAAGCTGTTTGCAGAAAAGGGTCCAGAACTTCAAGATTGGGCACATTAGATAGGGAAATACACTTTGTTTGTGATACCTGTCTAATTGTAATCTTTAAGGTGTGTATGACAAATTCTTGGAAAAAAAAAACTCTATTTTAAAATTGCTTCTAACAAAGGATATCCCTACCATACACACACACACACACACACACACACACACACACACACACACACACAATAGTAGGAAGTAACATGAAGTGTTTATATTTTCTAAAAGGGATTTCAATGTATTTTGAGAACAAAGGATAAGTTTTTGTTTTTCTTTGGCATTTAGTGTACATAAAAATTGCTTAAGAGGCGGGATCGGCCGCAGCAGCTCTCTGCTCCCAGACCCCGTGGGAGACAGACCTTACCGCCTGGTCAGGTGGGCACTCCTGAGGCTGCAGAGCGGAAGAGACCACCAACACTGCCCACCCCTGCCCACATCCCTGGCCCAAGAGGAAACTGTACAAGGCCTCTGGGTTCCTGTGGGGGAGGGCCCAGGAGCGGCAGGAGCCCTGCCTGAGACACCGCCGGAACCTGAAGGAAACAGACCGGATAAACAGTTCTCTGCACCCAAATCCCGTGGGAGGGAGAGCTAAACCTTCAGAGAGGCAGAGACGCGTGCGAAACCAGAAGAGACTGCTCTCTGCACACATTACTGATTCCAGAGGAAAACACCGGAG
>NC_046168.1:43232746-43259741 GCF_011064425.1 Rattus rattus | reverse complement strand
CGTGTGTGTGTGTGTGTGTGTGTGTGTGTGTGTGTGTGTGTGTGTGTGTGTAGGTACAGCTCGTGTATATATGTTCTTCAGTTGGTGATTCATTCTCTGATAGCCCCAAGGGTCCTAGTTAGTGGATTCAGTTGGTCTTCCTGTGGAATTCCTATCCCCTCGGGGCCTTCAATCCTTCCACCTATTTTAAGAGGACAGCCATGCTAGACTCCTATCTGCAAGCATAACAGAGTATCATTAACAGTGTTAGATGTTGGTGTTTTGCTCATTTAATGGGTCTCAAGTTGGATGATTATTGGTTGGCCATTCCTCAGTCTTTTGCTCTATCCCCATCCCCGCATTTTTTGTGTAGACAGAAATTTTTGTCCAAAAGTTTTGTGGGTGGGTTGCTGTCCTATCACTCCATTGGTGTTCCTGCCCTGGCTACAGGAGGGGCCTCACTATGTTTAAAGCTTTTATTTTATAGTTCTTTAATTGCTTTTATCGTGTTAGTTAAATGAGAATAAGGGTGTTTTTGAGGCAACTCAATGACATGTAGGACCTCAAAACACCAGAAGACTGGACAAATTTTATATTCCAGAGACTATCTCTGATTATTACCACTGGGATCTCATGAAGTTTTAAGTATACACCTGACTTTTATAAATATGTCATTTCTCCTCTAACAAACAGTATGTGAATCTATTTATGTGACATTAAAATGCCAAGTGATTTTTCATTGAGTTGCTTCTGACTTTTAACGTATTTGTAGCAATGTCCTGTCAGTTGCATTCAACTTGACTACTTTCACTGACTTACAACTTCTCAGCATAAACTTCATAATCCCTAGGTTGAATAACATCAGAGACATCAAGTATTTACATAGATGCCTTACAATAATGAGTAAATAGCCCCCAGGAAAGGTGACCTGTAAATGTATCTTACCAGCTGTTAAATTCAAAAATAGAACCACTCATGACCCTGTTTCATTCTTTCCATCTGTCTAAAACCTACCAAATGGCAGGCGTGGTTACATACAAAGTCATCGTAAATCAAAATGATTTCTCTGAAGTGGGGTTAGCCTTTTTCTTTAACATCAGCTTTATACAGTTACAAAGAAAATTGTTCATTTCAGAATGGTGTGAGGGCTATATTAAAAGTCTAATGTACCTTCTGGTAATACAGAGTAATATTAAAATAAATGTAGGGAAAAGTCTAGACAATCACAATTTCATAACCTACGATTTCTCTGGTCTCCAGTCAAGATATTTTTATGTTACATAAGTTAAAATTGATAAATTTATAATAACCGAGTAGAGTTATTATAAAAGTAATGTTTACAGAGAAAACAACTTGAAATTTGAGTTATTAAATGTTCTATGACAACACATAGAGTAGGATTTATTAATTTAAATTTAAAGTTTTAGTTAAAGCTATTCTTTTTTCTGCATAATACTCATAGTATTCATAACACTGTGGGGAAGAAATCCAGTAACAGTGTGAGGTATTTATATGAGTATAGCATAGAGATATTGTGGTTTCTTGTAATGACTATGAAAATTCAGAATTAAAATTTGTTCAGATTATTTTTAAATTGTTCTGACCTATCTGGTCCATTATGGTAACCCATTTGTCAAGGCTCAGCACTTCTAAATGTTTGTGATGAAAGATTTATAATTTATCAATGAAAGTTTTTATATTATCAATCGACATTTCTAACATCTGTGAGATCACTTCTATTTGTGTCACAGAAAACTTTATGGGCTCTCCATTATCGGCTCAGCTTATGGGAACTAACTCTTTCAAAGCTGAGCTAAAAAAAAATGCACTAATCCCCTGTTTTTTCATTTTCCTTTGGGAAAATTAGAACTGTAGAACAAGGGGTTGATTATTCAGAATAGAGGCACAACTGTTGGTAACAAAATTTGACTTAAAATATATTTCTAATGACAATTAAGACTTTTATTGCATTACTAATTTTCTGAGATCAATCTTGCTTCAAAGCTAGTTTATTAAGTAACATTACTGAATATATGGATAGCTACTGTCACATGTAGAGTTCCAGCCCAAAACAGGAAGACATGGAAATCTGTTTTCATAGAGAACATGTGAGGTGTAGAGGAAAGTTGCTGTGGCAGGCTCAGATTTACTAATTGGAGAAATAAATTACATTTATTTTTGTTACAGGAATGAAAAAAATACTCTTCCTTCTCCCTGCTTTCCAGACCTTCATTGACAGGGCACTGCATATTTTTTTTTTAAAGAAGATACCTTTATCTTGTCTGCCTCCCATACTTATTTCCTTCATCTCTGCCCATTCCCTCCCTTCCTTTCTTGTAAAATAAATTTTTTATTCTTATTTTAATTCTTGCTTGACTATAAAAGACACAAAATACAGATATTTTATTTACAAGTTGTAAACCTAGATTGGACAGGTTTTGTACTATTTTTAATTTACATCTCCACCATCTGTCCCTTGTTACTTGGTTTGAAGCTCTTTCTAGGTTATTTCTGCTCCAAGAGTTACCCAGTGTCCTGGACAGAATATTTCGCTTTAGGCACCTGCTTCTAGTCCATCACGTAATGGAGACTTGTTCTCCTGTCTTCTTCTTCTTCTTCTTCTTCTTCTTCTTCTTCTTCTTCTTCTTCTTCTTCTTCTTCTTTCTTCTTCTTCTTCTTCTTCTTCTTCTTCTTCTTCTTCTTCTTCCCTTCTTTACTCCTCCTCCCTCCCCTCCTCCCCTCCCCTCCCTCCTCCCTTCTTCCCCTCCCTCTCTCTGTCTCTCTGTCTGTCTGTCTCACTCCCTCTCTTTCCCCTTCTTGATGGTTCTTCCAGGACCCCAGTCAGGAATCCTGCAAACCTGCCTATTTCTATTGCCTCCAGAAATTGGCGGTTACCTTTATTTAACCAATTAATAGTTTTTACATTGAGAGTGCGGGTTGTAACAGCAGCTGATGTACAAGGGATTCACTCATCTTGGGGTACTGAATTTATTATTTGAATACATAGCAGCACCAAACACTTGCATCTTCCCATCTCCTCTCCTTTTTAACAATCTTCTTCCTTTGTCTTTCCCTGTCTTTCTTTTTCTTCCTCCTTCCTTTACCATCTGCTATTTTTATACACACAATTTGGAAAGTTTATTCATAGACCATCAATCAATCGCTACCAAGAAAAATGAAGGTAAAACATTAGCTTCTGTTCAGAGAGAAGTCTATTTTTATTATTCTGGTGTATGTTATGTTTATAGGGCTTGGGAAGAAAATACATAGACCACTTTCCATTGTCCTTCCCCTGTCTGGCTAGGATTATTGTCTCTTGCATGAAAATAGAAAACTTATTTCTTTGAAAAAATTGTACTGAGTTAATTTAAATTCTCACATAATGAAGTTAAACTCATTTCCCATTTTCCATAATACATATTATTTTAAAAAGTGTGTACTCTATAACTTTGATACTGGTTTATGACTATTTTGAAGAAATATTATACATATCAAGATGAAAAAGGATTTTGAAATATTTTTGTTTTGGGAATCTATGTAATATGTTTAAATCATAAATTGTAGGTGTATGCTTTTACAAATACACTGGTAGTTCCAGCCACATTTCATTCAGAAGGGCTATGAATGTCAGTTTCCTTAGTGGATTAGCGATGGAGAGAATCCATTAGTCTCAACCTGAAGAGGCTACCTGAATATTAAATAATTATGCTATTTAATTAAAAAAAAGGCTAATATTGATTTTATAATATTCGTATCTGTTTTATTTAAAATACATCCCTTTAAAGTTATATTGTACTTCTTTTTTAAATTTTTAGCTTTTGAGAGTATCATACATGAGATTTGTATTGACATCATTCACCATTCACAATTCTGTGGCCATCCTCCCAAATTTATGACTCTTTGTTTTTAACTTTGTTTTTTATATACGTTTACCCACAAATGTACATGTATATATCATTTATTGAGTCTATTTACTATTGCTCATATACATGTGTCCAGTGCTGATGACTTGGGATTGGATGCCCATGTGTGAGCTCATGTCTGAAAGAAAACTGATTTTCCATTTCTCAGCAAACACTGACCTTCCGTAGCTTTTTTTTATCTAGGGAGAAAGGAACTTGCATGTTATCCCTTGTCCATGTTTTTAAGATTAAAGAAAATATTGAATTTTCTGAAATTTTTAGGGCATCATTTACTGTAAAATACTAGGATATTCATATAAAATAGGCATGTTATTCCATTAACAAAATTGCTATTTGAAATGAATAACACCTTACACTAAAGATGCTACATCTTAAAATTCATCTTGCATGTTTTTCATTTTATAGATTGTGTTGTATTTTGTATTTGAACATTCTGTACCTGTGATTTTATGCCCATATAAAATAAATCTTTTGTTGAAATGCTATTGTACTTTTCTTTACTGTACTTGTACTTTTCTAAGAGGTAGACATAACATAGCACTTTGTCAATTTTAAAGAGAATAATAATCTTTTCTGTTACTCTGCAACTTCATTTATTTTAAGAATTTCATAACCTGTGGTATGTCTGAATACCTTACTTCAGTTTCTATTTTTATATGGAATCTATATCTCAGATATTAAATATTTTCTTAAACATATTTTGTTTCTAATGTATCCTGGAAAACTAGTTCTTGCTTTTTCAAAGAGCAGTCACTGGTTCTGGATATATTGTCATGAGAGTTTTAAGATTTTCTTTTTTTTCTTTCATTTTTATTAAATTGTATATTTCTTGTTTACATTTCAAATGTTATTCCCTTTCCAAGTTTCCTGGACATATCCCATCCTCCTCCCCTTCTTCTATAAGGGTGTTCCCTCCCTATCCACCTCCTTCCTGCCCCCCATATTCCCCTACACTGGGGGTCCAACCTTGGCAGGACCAAAGGCTTCCCCTTCCACTGGTGCCCCAACAAGGCTATTCATTGCTACATAAGAAGTTGGAACCCAGGGTCAGTCCATGTATAGTCATTAGGTAGTGGTTTAGTCCCTGGAAACTCTGGTTGGTTGGCATTGTTGTTCTTATGGGGTCGTAAGCCCCTTCAGCTTCTTCAGACCTTTGTCTAACTCCTCCAATGGGGGTCCCGTTCTCAGTTCAGTGGTTTGCTGCTGGAGTTTGCCTCTGTATTTGACATGTTCTGGCTGAGTCTCTCAGGAGACATCTATAACTGATTCCTGTCAGCATGCACTTATTAGCTTCATCCATCTTATCTAGTTTTGGTGGCCACATGTGGGACAGGCTCTGAATGCCCGTTCCTTCAGTCTCTGCCCCAAATTTTGCCTCCCTAAACCCTCCAATGGGTATTTTTGTTCCCCTTTTATAGAAGGAGTGAAGCATCACTGTTTTGGTCATCCTTCTTGAGTTTCATGAACTGTGCATCTTGTAATTCAAGCATTTGGGCTAATATTCATTTATCAATGAGTGCATACTTCGTATGTGTGTTTTTCTGTGATTAAGTTACCTCCTCCAGAATGATATTTTCTAGTTCCATCCATTTGCCTGCTTTCATAAGTCATTGTTTTTTTTGATAGCTGAGTAATATTCCATTGTGTAGATGTGCCGCATTTTTTCTATATCATTCCTCTCTGTTGAAGGCATCTGGGTTCTTTTTGGAACCAGTTTCCTAAAAATAAGGCTGCTATGAACATTGGAGCATGTGTCTTTGTTATGTTGGGGCATCCTTCGCATATCACAGAGATAGGTATAACTGGTCCTCAGGTAGTGTCCAATTTTCTGAGGAACCTCCAGACTGATTTCCAGAGTGGTTGTACCAGTTTGCAATCCCACCAACAATGGAGGAGTATTCCTCTTTCTCCACATCCCAGCCAGAATCTGTTGTCATCTCAGTTTTTAATCTTAGCCATTCTGACTGGAGTGAGGTGGAATCTCAGGGTTGCATTTGCATTTCCCTGATGATTAAGGATGCTCAACATTTCTTTAGGTACTTCTCAGTCATTCAATATTCCCCAGCCGAGAATTCTTTGTTTAGCTCTGTACTCCAATTTTAATAGGGTTATTTGGCTCTCTGGACACTAACTTTTTGAATTCTTTGTATATGTTGGATATTAGACCTCTATCAGATGTAGGATTGGTAAATCTTTTCCCAATCTGTTGGTTGTCATTTTGTCCTAATGACAGTGTCCTTTGCCTTACAGAAGCTTTGTAGTTTTATGAGGTCCCATTTGTCAATTTTTGATCTTAGAGCATAAGCCATTGGTGTTTTGTTCAGGAAATTTCCCCCAGTCCCCATGTGTTTGAGGTTCTTCCTCACATTTTCTTTTATGAGTTTGAGTGTATTTGTTTTTATGTAGAGATCCTTGATCCACTTGTTTTTAATCTTTGATAAGAACTGGTCAATTGGCATTCTTCTACATGCTAATCTCAGTTGAACCAACACCATTTGTTGAAAATAATATCTTTTTTTCCCACTCGATGGTTTTAGTTTCTTTGTCAAAGATCAAGTGACCATAGGTGTGTACATTCATTTCTGAGTCTTTACTTCTGTTCCATTGAGCTACCTGCCTGTCTCTGTACCAATACCTCTGCAATAGTGCATGATGTCAGGGATGGTGATTCTCCCAGATGTTCTCTTATTGTTGAGGATAGGTTTCCCTATCCTGGTTTTTTTGTTATTCCAAATGAATTTGAAAATTGTTCTTTCTAGCTCTATGAAGAATTGAGTTGAAATTTTGATGGGGATTGCATTGAATCTCTAGACTGCTTTTGGCAAAATGGCCATTTTTACCATATTAATCCTGACAATTCCTGAGCATGGGAGCTCTTCCCATCTTCTGAGATCTTCTTCAATTTCTTTCTTCAGAGACTTGAAGTTCTTGTCATACAGATCTTTCACTTGCTTAGAGTCACACAGATGTATTTTATGTTATTTGGGACTATTGTGAAGGGTGTCATTTTCCTAATTTCTTTCTCAGCCTGTTTATCCTTTAAGTAGAGGAAAACTACTGATTTGTTTGAGTTAATTTCATATGCAGCCACTTTGCTGAAGTTGTTTATCAGGCTTAGTACTTTTCTGGGGGAACTTTTGGGCTTATTAATTATACTATTATATTATCTGCAAATAGTGATAATTTGACTTCTTCCTTTCCAATTTGTATCCGTTTGAACTCCTTTCATTGTCTGATTGTTCTGGCTAGGTACTTTGAGTACTGTATTGAATAAGTAGGGAGAGAGTGGGCAGCCTTGTCTAGTCCCTGATTTTAGTGGGATTGCTTCAAGTTTCTCTCCATTTAGTTTAATGTTGGTTACTGGTTTGCTGAATATTTCTTTTACTGAGTTTAGGTATTGGCCTTGAATTCCAGATCTTTCAGGTACTTTTATCATGAAGGGGTGTTGAATTTTATCAAATGCTTTCTCAGCATCTAATGAAATGATCATGTGGTTTTTTTCTTTTAGTTTGTTTACATAGTGAATTATGTTGATGGATTTCTGAATATTGAACCATCCCTGCATTCCTGGGATGAAGCCTACTTGATCATGATGGATAATCATTTTGATGTGTTTTTGTATTTGGTTTGCAAGAATTTTACTGAGTATTTTCGCATTGATATTCATAAGGGAAATTGGTCTGAAATTCTCTTTGTTGGATCTTTGTGTGGTTTAGGTATAAGCGTAATTCTGACTTCATAGAAGGAATTGGGTAGTGTTCTTTTTGTTTCCATTTTGTGGAATAGTTTAGACAGTAATGGTATCAGGTTATCTATGAAGGTCTGATAGAATTCTGCACTGACAACCTCTGGTTCTGGGTTTTTTTGGTTGGGAGACTTTTAATGATTGTTTCTATTTTTTTAGGAGTTATGGAATTGTTTAGATAATTTATCTGATACTGATTTAACTTTGGTACCTGGTATTTGTCTAGAAAATTGTCCATTTCATCCAGATTTTCCAGTTTTTGTTGAGTATAGCCTTTTTTAGGAAGGATCTGATGATTTTTTTGGATTTCTTAGTTTCTGTTGTTATGTCTCCTTTTTCATTTTGTTTGTTTGTTTTTTTTTTTCTTTTTTTCAGAGTTGGGGACCGAATCAGGGCCTTGCGATGCTAGGGCGGCTTTCTACCACTGAGCTAAATCCCCAACCCCATTTTGATTAATCTGATTTTGTTAATTTGTAATTTTGTTAATTTGTTAATTTGTATACTATCTGTATGCCCTCTAGTTAGTCTGGATAAGGGTTTATCTACTTGTTAATTTCCCAAAGAAGCAGCTCCTGGTTTTGTTGATTCTTTGTATTGCTTGAGAGCACATTTTAATAAGTGAAATGAACAAGATCAAAATTATTAACCAGGCCCATGGTCTTCTGGACTTTATCAGGCCTGTCAAGCAAAGAACCTCCACTGAACAAGGAACAACCAGGTTAGTTCCCTTCCCCTAATTCTCCCCACTTGTGCTCCAGGGCATGTCCAGGTACCCTGAGCTAGCAAGATGTCCCCAGAACTCCATTGTCTGGCTACTAGTCTCTGAATTTTGTATATAAAATGGGTTTTATAACCTTAGTCAAATATTCTTCAACCTACATTGAAACAACTTAATTTTTTTTCTTTCCATTTAGCTATTTGGAATAAACTGTATAAATAATTTCTGAACAATGTCCTAATCCTGGAAAAAAGCAGTTTTTAAATCATGTCATATAATTCATTTAGTTAACAGCTGACTTCCATTTTCTAACAGTTTACTTTGAATTCATCAATTTGTTATGAATTTGTTTTTACTTAAGTTAAAAATAATTATTTTCATAAATATTCATTAGTTTCAATAGCTTTGATACATTTAATCACCACAGGTAAGAGCGCCATTTACTTTGACCATAGGAATATGAAAGGCTAATTTATACTACAAATTTTAATTACCGATTGCTTTCTCTATAGAATTTTAATTTGATTTCAGATGGGTCCATGAATAAGGACTTATAACAATGTACACATGGTTATTTTTAGCCACTGACATATATCATTTACTGTTCATTTGGACAAAACTCTGGTATAATATAAAATTTACTATGGACATTGATTGTGTCAACATTATATTTTTGGTAAAGGTAGAGTTTTGTTCAAGACTGTCCACCTTTTTTTTTAATCCAACTTACTTAAAATAGAGACATGACTACTATAATCCAGAAGATATCATGAATATTAGCATCTGAAAAATAGGCTTGTTTGATCTCCTTCATGCATAGAAATATTTGAGTGAATAAAAAATATAAGTACAAAATAGCATTAATACCTCAAGTCCTGGCAAAATTATAAAATCACAAAGCAAGTGAAAAATGGTTGCCAGTAGTAAGTCTGAGTATATGCTATTGAATTCTCAGAGAGATAATATACTCTCACCCTTTTAGCAGTTAATAACATCTTTTTTCAGTTTCTTCAATAGGACATTTCTCATACCATAATAATTTATCATATCATCTCCTATTTATTGTTTAGAGATAAAGTGTTTCTAGAAAAAGGATAAAAACACAAACATTTAAACAAATTTAAAATGCTAAATGTTGAACCTGTTATAAAATTGATCATCAGTAGTATTTCTGAACCCAGATCAAATCAATGAAGATCGGAAAACAGAAGTGAAAGAATAGGAAATAAAATGAAAGTAAACATTAAAAGATATTAATTGAAGTTGTCTTCAGGTTTCTATTGCTGTGATAAAATACCTTGACCAAAGTTAACTTGGAGAGGAGAAGGTTTATTTTGTTTTACCTTTGAACCTCATAGTCCATCATCCAAGGATGTAGGAGCAGGATCAAGGAAAGAACCTGGATGCAGGAATTGAAGCAAAGGGCATGAAAATACTTTTCATTCTAACTTGTCCTTGCGGCTTGCTCAGCATTTTAATAGTAACCAAGCCACCTGTTCAGGGGTTGCCAAGCCAATAGTGATCTGGCTCTCCAGTTTCACTAATCAACTTAGGAAATTCAGCTCAGCTTTTCCACAGATCAATCCACTTGAGTCATTTTCTCAATTGAGGTTCACCTTCTCAAATGATACTAGCTTTAGTCAAGCTGACAAAAAGCTAAACACGGCAATGCTTAAACATGTATCATGGACAGTCATGTATCAAAAATGTTCATCACTCCAGATTACATAAAGAATTTTGGTTACAAAAATAACAACTATGAAGATTAAAAAATTTCTAAGAAGAACAGGATATAATTCAATAAAACTTAACCATAAGTTAATCACAATACTGTCTTTAAAATACACATCAAATTATTATTTTAAATAACTGGCAGAAACAAAATGTAGTTATTCACGGAGTAATTATTTCAATATCTATAAAATTACATACAAATCTTCACCTATCCAAAATTAAAAAGAAATACAAAATTTTGTAAATTACTAATTTAATATGCCTATATGATATATTGAGACAGAAAACTATATAGTAATGATTACAAAACATGTAAGAATATATAAGGATATATCTTTGGGCATTAGCTAGCCTGACTAAAGACTTGAGTTTGACTCTTGACTCATAGTATCACATAAATTAGAAGTAATGAATACACCTTTATCCCAGCATTAAGACCAGAAGTTGAAATTTATCCATAGTGTTGTGGTTTAAATGAAAAATATCTCCTATGGTTCAAATATTAGAACACTTGATCCCTGGGTAGTAGTACTGTATGAGTAGGTTTTGGGACTTTTAGGAAGTCAATCCTTGTTGCAGAAAGTATGACACTTGGGTGGGTTTTGAGAGTTTGTAGCCTCATCCCTCTTCTATTTCACTCTCTCTGTTCCATTTATATTGTTGAAAATGTGATCTCTCAGTTTACTGCTCTGGCCACTTGCTTCCATATGCTCACCAGCAATATGAACCTTACCTTTGGAACTAGAAGCTAAAATCAACTTTCTGCTTTAAGCAGGCTCTGTGACATTTTAGTATTTATAACAGTCAAAAAAGTAATAAACCCAGTAAGCTACAAGTCAAGTTTAGGCCAGCCTAGACTACAACAGCTCTGTCTCAAACAAACAAACAAACAAACAAACAAACAAACCAAAAACAAAACACATCAATAACAATAAGCATTACCATATCTAATGGGCACCACACTGAGTCAATTACACAGATACAAAAGGAGGAATAAAGATGAGTTCTTCCATAGAATTGTCAAAAATGTCAAACTGAATTTTAATGAATGGGATCAATATTGTGCTTAATATGATGGCAGTGGGCACAAAAGGATACTACTGTGTGTCTATGCTCCTTTTCTTGTTCTGGGGAAGTTAGAGATGTCTTCAGTTTTAACAAATATTAGTATCTTAGCATTTGTGTACTTCATTCTGTGAAAGAAAATGTATTTTTTTATTCAGAAAAATAAATTCAAAGTTAAAATGTGCTTAGAATGTAATTTGACTGCAGCTATTCACTCAAGCTTGTCATATTCCTAAAGAAAAACAATAATATATTGACTTAAAAATAGTATTTTCCTTTAGGCAAGTAATTCCAGACAATTATAAACTTCAGAATAAAAAGGAAATCTCTTTAGCTATCTCATTTAACAATAGGAAACAGAATTTCAACAAACGAATGAGAATAGGTGGATCAGTACAGACTGATGATATGTGCCTCTCTTCTAGCCTTCTCTTGGGATGCCCTGCCCCCATTATATAGATTTAAAAAACTTTGAAAAAGGATGTTTTTGAGCTACAAAAGATCTGAGATCTGTTATGTTCCACCATGGTCCAGCTTTTTGTGTGTGTGCATGGCTCAACTTTTACAAGGCAGAGACTGAACTACAATTGTAGGTCGTCTCAGTATTCCACATGGACAATTCAAAAGTATCTCTGGCAAACATCCCAGTACACTTGAGAGAGAGAGAGAGAGAGAGAGAGAGAGAGAGAGAGAGAGAGAGAGAGAGAGAGACAGAGAAACAGAGTCACACACACACACACACACACACACACACACACACACACACACGCAGAGAGAGAATGAGAAAGTTGAAATTGGTTATCTTCTGTAACCTGATATAGGCCCTATTGCTGAAGTCATAACTTCTATCCCTGTGACCTACAACAGTGACTTGCCTGCAAGTTATACTGTTACAATAGTTATTCTACGCTTAGGCCCAGAAGAAGAGCAAGAGTAGGCAAAAGCGGGGGGGCGGGGCGAGAAGTCATTTTGTCAGAGTTTGCAAAGTCTTTTTTTTTATTGGACATTTTATTTATTTGCATTTCAAATGTTATCTCCCTTCCTGGTTTCCTCTCTGGAAACCCCCTATCCTATCCTCCCTCCCCCTACTTCTATGAGGGTGCTCCCCCACCCACCCGCCCACTCCCACCTCCCTGCCCTGGCATTTTCCTAAACTGGGCCATCCAACCTTCACAGGACCAAGGGCCTCTCCTCCCCTTGATGCCCGACAAGGCCATCCTCTGCTGCATATACGGCTAGAGTCATTCGTCCCTCCATGTGTACTCTTTGGTTGGTGGTTAGTCCGGGGAGCTCTGGGGTTCTGGTTGATTGACATAGTTCTTCTTCCTATGGGGTTGCAAACTCCTTCAGCTCCTTCAGTCCTTTTTCTAACTCCTGCATTGGGGACCCTGTGCTCGCTAAGTCTAGTGGTTGGCTGTGTGCATCTGCCTCTGTATTTGTCAGGCTCTGGAAGAGCCTCTCATGAGACAGCTATATCAGGCTCCTGTCAGCATGCACTCCTTGGTATCTGTCTTAGTGTCTGGGTTTGGTGTTTGTATATGGGATGGATCCCCAGGTGGGGCAGTCCCTGGATGGCCTTTCCTTCAGCCTCTGCTCCACACTTTGTCTCCCTATTCCCTCCCTTGAGATTTCTGTTCCCCCTTTTAAGATGGACTGAAGCATCCATGCTTTGGTTTTCCTTCTTCTTGAGCTACATGTAGTCTGTAAATTGAATCTTGGGTATTCCGAGCTTGTGCACTAATATCCACTTACCTGTGATTGAGTGCATACCATGTGTATTCTTTTGTGACTGGGCTACTGTTAGCTCTGACAAGAACGGATGGAAAAAGTGGTGTTTGTGTGTTGGATGTCTATTGTATCCCAGGCCCTTTTAAGACGAACTCATATCTACCACTTATTTTTACTATTTTTCTAACTCTGAGTGGTAGATTTTTAAGACACACATTTGAAGAGAAACAAATTGTGGCACAAGAAAAGTAAAATGACTTTTCCAACTAGTGAAAGCATATAGGTGGGGAAAGGAAAGCCATGCAAGACAAGAAAGAGGAAGAACACACTTCAGAGAGATGTGTAAGAAACTAGGTCTAGGGATAGTTTAACATCACTCAAGCTACAGAAACATGGGTAAAATCATGTTACAGGGCCTCACCAACAGTGCAGGATGACTGACCTCATTCAAGTTGTATAATAATGTAAGTGTGACATTTATTTAAGATGGCCAAAAAATATCATACTCCAATATATTTCAAATAAAGTATTTAAACAAGAATTTGTCTCCTGTAAGATTGTGCCTATATTTGTCCCACTTCTGCATTTGTGTTTCTGTTTTTGACTTTAATATGCTGTTTTTCAATGGAAAGAACTTTCTGTGTGCAACAGAATATTATAAGTAATATCGGAGTTATGCAATATATACATATATAATTTAGGTTACTTATGTATAATTTACATATATATAGCATTTAACATTTATATATGTTTATAAATTGCTGATATATTTCATTTATTAAAAGTTAAATTACGGGCAATTTTCTATCATTGAGAATTAAATATATTTACTCAAGAATAAAACACTAATCATACATTAGTCTATTGACAATACACCTAAATAATAACATAGTTTAAGAGCTTCAAATACTAAAGATATAGAGAAGAAAAAGGAGTATTTACAATTTCTTTATGTAGTGTTTAGTATAGAATTACCAATCTTGTCAAGTGTCATATGTAAAATGTTTTACTTAAAAGTTTGCTGTATTTTCTGAATTTAATGTTCATATGTTATGGTCCCCCAAGAGCCTTATCTATCTAACAAAAATCTCAGTGTCAGGCTTGGAAAAATAATTCTTTGATTTGTTGGTCAGAGAAGTCCAGGAGAACTGCCAAACAATATAGGTTCTCACAAGTACCCTTGTTTGTGTCCCAGAACTTCAATGTAAGACTCTTTTGCTGAAGCCACTTTATACTTCAAACACAGGACTTGGAGAAGTGGAGATGAAACTGACCTGGGAGCGTCCTTCTTAGGACTATCTCTTAAGTACCAGAAGGAGCCATGACATCTTTCAAGAGAGAAATGCAATCAATAGTACTACTCATCTGTGAAGCCTACAAACCACGGTGACAAGCCCAGTAAACTATCCCTAGTGGTGCCATAGCAGGACTTTTCCTTTAAGTTTACCAACAACTGTCTAAATGGAGTTAATGCCCACTCAGAAGGAGTGAATTAATGTCTGGTGCCGTAAACTTACATGCACAGGTAAGTGTAGCTTTTACTTTATAGCAAAGAATCTTTGTTTTGCAGCAGAAAATGGATACAATACAGATTCACAACTGCTCAAAATACGGACAACTTACAATGGGGTGCACAATTCCAACAGATGCACCTGTAATGTAAGTTCTACATAGGCTCAGGGAGAATCAATTTTGATGGGACAGGAAGGTTGTAATATTCAGAAGATGAAACTTTGATGCTAAATAGCATGCTAAATAGCTAAATAGTGTCTTTTAGCCTTAACAGGAAAGTTGCTTGCATTTACTTTTAATGATATGGTTGTAATAACAAAATATGTATAATGATACCAGTTGCCATGCCAATGTGGATGGAGAAAAAACCAATTGTACAAGGCCATATGCCTAAATGAAGAGATAGAGGCAATCAATGGCTTCTGGGAGGGGGAGAATCAATTTTTCATAGATGAGTTCCCTGGTATGTTATCCAATACTAGTGCTCACTGTCCTGCCCCCTGACCCTCCAACAACAATAATTAAAGAGGAAGTCATGTTCATGTATTTGAAAGGGAGTGGAAGGCAGAATACAGGAGGAGCTGTGGAGGGCGTGGAAAAGAGGGTAGACATAAAGTAAATACGGTACACATGAGTGAAATTTTCAAAAGAAAATTTAAATGTAAAAACAATATAGTTATTTTGTTTTTAATTGTCCTCTCTGTCTAAACATTTTATTCAAAAGATGACCGCTATATACAAATATAGAGTTTTTATTGAGTAGTGATATGCCTTAAACTTATTTTAATACATATTTTTCTTTCTTCTTTTCTGTTTTTTGCAACCATCATATTTTTCTTGTAGCATTAATCAAAGAACAAAGACATTTTAGCTAGCACTCACACAGGTGGAACAGATAAAAATAAGGGCCAAAGAAGATTCAGTGGATACAAAAATTCATTAAAATTTCCCTGTTTCTTCCACCTCACACCAGTCAGAATGGCTAAGATCAAAAACTCCGGTGACAGCAAATGCTGGCGAGGATGTGGAGAAAGAGGAACACTCCTCCATTGTTGGTGGGATTGAAGACTGGTACAACCATTCTGGAAATCGGTCTGGAGGTTCCTCAGAAAATTGGACACTGAACTACCTGAGGACCCAGCTATACCTCCCTTGGGCATATACCCAAAAGATGCCCCGACATATAAGAAAGACACATGCTCCACTATGTTCATAGCAGCCTTACTTATAATAGCCAGAAGCTGGAAAGAACCCAGATGCCCTTCAACAGAGGAATGGATACAAAAAATATGGTACATCTACACAATGGAATACTACTCAGCTATCAAAAGCAACGACTTTATGAAATTCATAGGCAAATGGTTGGAACTGGAAAATATCATCCTGAGTGAGGTAACCCAATCACAGAAAAACACACATGGTATGCACTTATTGATAAGTGGATATTAGCCCAAATGCTTGAATTACCCTAAATACACAGAACACGTGAAACTCAAGACAGATGATCAAAATGCGAATGCTTTACTCCTTCTTTAAAAGGGGAACAAGAATACCCTTGGCAGGGAATAGAGAGGCAAAGATTAAAACAGACACAGAAGGAACACCCATTCAGAGCCTGCTCCACATGTGGCCCATACATATACAGCCATCCAGTTAGACAAGATGGATGAAGCAAAGAAGTGCAGGCAGACAGGAGCCGGATGTAGATCGCTCCTGAGAGACACAGCCAGAATACAGCAAATACAGAGGCGAATGCCAGCAGCAAACCACTGAAGTGAGAACGGGACCCACGTTGAAGGAATCAGAGAAAGAACTCGAAGAGCTTGAAGGGGCTTGAGACCACATATGAACAACAATGCCAAGCAACCAGAGCTTCCAGGGACTAAGCCACTACCTAAAGACTATACATGGACTGACCCTGGACTCTGACCTCATAGGTAGCAATGAATATTCTAGTAAGATCACCAGTGGAAGGGGAAACCCTTGGTCCTGCTAATACTGAACCCCCAGTGAATGTGATTGTTGTGGGGAGGGTGGCAATGGGGGGAGGATGGGGAAGGGAACACCCATAAAGAAGGGGAGGGGGAGGGATTAGGGGGATGTTTGCCTGGGAACTGGGAAAGGGAATAACACTCGAAATGTAAATAAGAAATACTCAAGTTAATAAAAAAAAAAGAAAATGATTTGTGCTATCAAAATTCTTTTGATATTATTTTAAAACTTCATACTATGTCAAGTAATATTTACTCACTCAGTAAGGACCTAATATGTAGATTACTTCTAATATTAGTACAATTAATGTACCTTTTAATAGTACCTTTTAATATCTTATGTATGCTCTGAGTCTTATCACAATAGTTTTCTTGTCAATAAATAGGAAAAAAGCAAATTAAAATTTTTTCTGTCATAGTAAATTATCTACCAAATACATTAGAGAAATTTCCATTGCCCTTGTAAGTGTAAGCTCCTGTTGTATTTCTTTATCAATATAATTATTATGTGTTTTAAGTTTTTATGTCATTGTATTTTCAACGTCTTAATTTTCTTTCCTTTCTGCGTCTTTATCTTGGACTCTGAATTTCCTCCTATTAATTTTATGAATACTTTATATAGTATTATTACTATTTGTTTTCTAACTACTTCCTTATTTTTGTCTATATTATTTTTTATTCTGTTTATTTAAAAAATAGACATAGGAATGGCTCAGACATTGGATTTGTAGAACTCAATAGACCACTCTATTTATTTTACTTAAATTATTTATTTCTGGAGATTTCTGAGTGAAGGCATTAGTGGTATTTATGAAGAGATTTTACTCTGTGTAGAACTACTTTTATAAACCAGGAGTGTGGGAAACTTGTCCAAACCTGATTTATCAAATGAAATTAAGCATTAAAAACAGCACAAAAAAACCAAAACCATTTTCTCTGAACATTTGTAACATTGTGCAATTACATTTCTCTGAATGCAGGTCTAGGGAGTGCTGGAGACTTTTCTTATTAAAAACAAACAACATTATTTAGCAGAGTTTGTCTGGCTTAAAACAAAACTGTGTAGGAGTAATGCATTTCCCAGTGGGCATGAGTCATGAGTCACTTAGCTTACTTTTCCACCCTATGGAAGCCTGAGTAATGAAGAAAGAACTTAGAATTTCATCTACAGTTTTGATAACAGCACTTTAACTGAAAAGTTGTATGTTCTCTGGAGGCAAAACATACTCTCTGAATACTAAATTATATTTGTTACTTACTGTTTAATTTAGAATCAATAGGTGTATTTTTACTTCTTTAGAAACAAATATCAGAAAAGTCAGGTTGTTTTTTAAATAAATGATAATATATTGCTTATCGTAATAGAACTTTGCTTTTGTAGATGTAATTAGTGATTAGTGGATGCTTTTAAGTAAACAAATTGTGAAACAGTATTTTTTATTTGTTTTACTCCAAAAAAACTAATCTAGATCTAAGTATGGAAGATATACAGGGTAGTCTCAAGGTGATGAGACAAAAACACACATACACAATGATGATATAATGCAATATATTATTTGACATATTAAGCCCTATAATTTTTGCAATTTAAAAAATATTATTAATTATTTTATTTATTTACATCCCAAATGTTGTCCTCATTCCAGTCACCCTCTCAGATTTCTTTCTCCCATCCCCATTCCCTTCACATCTAAGAGGGTGCCCTCCCACAAGTATTCCCCCCACCATGGGGTATCAAATCTCTACAGAATTAAGCACATCCTCTCCCACTGAGGCCAGACAAGGCAGACCTTTGCTTACTTATGTGCCTGAGGCTTTCAACAAGCCTATGTATGCTCTTTGGTTGGTGGCTCAGTCTCTGGGAGTTCCCAGGGTTCCAGATTAGATGACACTGTTAGTCTTCTTATGATGTTGCTATCCCCTTCAGTTCTTTCAATCCTTCTACTTTGCCATAGAAGTCTCTGACCCCAGTCCAATGGCTTTGAGTGTCTGCATCTGTCTCAGCCAGCTGTTGGTAGAGCTTATCAGAGGACAGTCATGCTAGGCTCCTCTCTACAAACACAACAGAGCGTCAGTAATAGTGTCAAGGTTTGGTGTCCACCCACGGGATGAATCCAAAGTTGGGCCCATCAATGGTAGGACATTATTTCAGTCTCTGCTTAATTTTTATCTTTGCATTTCTTTTAGACAGGAGCAATTTGGGGTCGAAAATTTGTAGGTGGATTGGTATCCTAATCCCTGCACTAGAAGTCCTGTCTACTGGAGTTGGTTAATTCAGGTTCCTTATTTCAGCTAAGGTCAATCGCATTGTGTCCTTTGAGCCTCCCCAATCCCAGGTCTCAGGGGCTTTCTAGAGGTTATGGCATGCCCAAGACTCAGCAGCTGCATACTTTTATTCATTCCCCTGGTCTTCTGGACCTCTCTCCTGTTTCACCCCATTTCCTATCTCCATGCCTCACCTCCTGTCCTGCTTTCTCTTTCTCTCTTCCTACCCTCTCTGACCCATGTCCCTCCTTCCCGCTGCTTCCAATGATTATTTTGTTTCCCCTTCTAAGTGGGATTTAAGCATCCTTACTTGGGCCTTCCTTATTGTTTAACTTCTTAGGTCTGTTGGGGTGTATCATGGTATTCTGTACTTTTTTGGCTAATATCCACTTATCCAGCGAGTACAACACATTTTGTCCTTTTGGGTCTGGGTTACCTCACTCAGGATGATATTTTCTAGTTCCATTTACTTGCCTGCAAAATCATGATATCCTTGTTTTTAGTAGTTGAATAGTGCAAATGAATAATAGTTCGTTGTATAAATGAAGCACATTTTCTGTATCCATTCTGCAAATGTTTTAAGGTATGTTTGAAGACTGACTTAATGGCTTTATTTTGCCAGATAGGATATCTTGATTTGCATTTTAATTTCCTCCTCTCCATTTGGTTCTCTGGCTGAATGGAATAGTGATCATGCAGAGACAGTTAACTACTCTAAACCATTGTTTGGGAAATGTGTTTGGACATTGCTCTATTTTCAGTTCTGTTGCTGTAAAATTTATTCTAACAAAAAGCAATGATGGGAGAAAGGTTTTTTTTTTTTCCAGTTCAATAACTTCAAGCTATTGTTCATTACTTTGTTTTTTTTTTTTCTTTTTTTTTTTTTTTTTTTTTTCGGAGCTGGGGACCAACCCAGGGCCTTATGCCTTCCTAGGTAAGCGCTCTACCACTGAGCTAAATCCCCAGCCCCCTTATTGTTCATTACTTAGTTGAAAGTCAAGCAACTAGTCACATCTCATCCACAATCGAGAGCAGAGAAATAAGTGAATGCGGGGGTGCTTGCTTTCTTGTTTTGTTGCTTACTTGTTTTCTGCTGGCTTGCTTTCTTTCTTCCTTTCTTTCTTCCTTTCTTTCTTTCTTCCTTCCTTCCTTCCTTCCTTCCTTCCTTCCTTCCTTCCTTCCTTCCTTCCTTCCTTTCTTTCTTTCTTTCTTTCTTTCTTTCTTTCTTTCTCTTTTACACTTGAGATTTTATCCTCCTCCTGGTCCATCCACTAACTGTTCCACATCCCATACCTCCTCCTCCTCCCCCTTCTCCAAGACGATGCACCCACCACCCCCAGCAAACTTACCCACTCCCTGGGGCCTCCAGTCTCTTGAGGGTTGGGTGCATCTTCTCTGACTGAGTCCAGACCCGGAAGTCCTCTGATGTATATGTGTGGGGGGCCTCATATCAGCTGGTGTATGCTGCTGGTTGTTGGCTCAGTGCCTGAGAGATCTCAGGTGTGCAGGTTAATCGAGATTCCTACAAGGTCACCCTCCTCCTCAGCTTCTTCCAGCTTTTCCCTAATTCAACCTCAGGGGCCAGCAGCTTCTGTCCATTAGTTAGATGTAAGCATCTGCATCTGACTATTTCAGCTTCTTGTTTGGTCTTTTTGGAGGGCGGTCATGATAGGTTCCTTTGTGTGAGCACTCCATGGCTTCAGTAATAGTGCCAGGCCTTTGAACCTCCCTTTGAGCTGGATCCCACTTTGGGCTCGACTCTGTACCTCCTTTTCCTCAGGCTATTCTTCATTTTTGTCCCTACAGTTCTTATGGGTCAGAGGTTTTGACTGTGGGATGGCAGTGCCATCCCTCACTTGGATGCCCTGTTTTTCTGCTGGAGCTGTGCTCTTCTAGTTCCCTCTCCCTACTGTAGGGCATTTCATCTAAGGTCTCTCCATTTGAGTCCTGAAAGTCTCTCAACTTCCAGGTCCCTGGTACATTCTGGAGGGTCCCCCCACCTCCTAACTCCAAAGGTTGTCTATTTCCATTCTTTCTGTTGGTCCTCAGGGCTTCAGTCATTTTCTCTCATCCAATACCTGATCATGTTCCCCTCTTCCCCTCCCTGTCACCTTTTCCCACTCCGGATACTCCTGCCCTTTCCCCCTCTAAAATAGGATTGAGGCATTCTTACTTTGGCCCTTCTGCTTGTTAACCTTTTTGAGTTCTGTGGACTGTATCCTGGGTATTCTGTTTTTTCTGACTAATATCCACTTATTAGTGTGTACATACCATACATATCCTTTTGGCTCTGAGTTTCCTCACTCAGAATATTTTCTAATTTCATACATATACTTGCAAAAGTCAGGATGTCCTCATTCTTAATAGGTGAGTAGTTTTCTATAGTGTAAATGAGTCACATTTTTGGTATCCATTCTTCCGTTGTAGGATATCTGGGTTGTTCAGAAGCCCCTGCATTGGGAATGGTGCTTCTGGAAATGACTGGGTCTTTGCACGTTTGTTAAACAATCAAGGTAATTTTCCACAGGTATTCCCACAGGACGTCTTTAGATATTAAGTTGTGTCAAGTTCACAACAATACTAAATTATTATAAAACAGGAATACACATAGTTTCTTAGTGTTTGAATCTATGTCTTCTGTCCTCAGCCTCTAGTGAGGCTCCTGCTACCTCTGTTTCCCCCCGCCCCCTCATTTGGGCCTTATGGTCTGCATCCTTCGCTGTGGTGTCAAAATCATTTAGGAGTTTTGATTACATATTGATCCTTCATCTTCAACACAAGTAGTATACAATACAAAAACAAGGACAAAGTATATTTGGGATTCTCAAAGTAACTAGCAGGCCTTCCAGGATGAAAGTGTGTCCTGAGCTGAAAGCCAGTCTCCAGGAGCACCAACACACCTGAGAGCAGAGGTAAGACCAACTTTTCTGCTCCAAGAGACCCTCCTGGAGGCTTGAGGACACACAAAGGCAGCAGCAGCCAGGGATAGGATACTTCTGGTTTCTGCCTGCCCCCAGAGCTAAACCACTCCCACAGTCCTCTGCACCCAAATCTGGTGGGAGAGAGAGCTGGACTCTCAAAAATGTGGGTAATCCTGAGAGCTCAGGGGAGACCATCACTTCTGCTCACATTTCTGGCTCAAGAGGAACCTGCCTAGTGCCCTCTGGATACAAGAACTAGGAGCAGTCGGGAGTAGGACCCTTCCCGTTTCTGCCCGAGCCCAGAGCTGAAAGCCAGTCTCCAGGAGAATTGACACACCTGAGAGCACACACTTCTGCTCCTGGAGGCTTCAGGACACACAAACCCAGGAGCAATTCTCTGTTCGCAGATCCAGCTGAAATGAAAAGGTCTACAGGAGTGCTGACACACAGGACTATAGGACAGTCAAGCCACTGTCAGAGACAGCAAAACAAGCTAACACCAGAGACAACCTGATGGCAAGAGGCAAGCCCAGGAACCTAAGCAATAGAAACCAAGACTACTTGGCATCATTAGAGCCCAGTTGTGCAACAAAGCAAATGCTGGATATCCAAACACACTGCAAAAGTAAGATTTGGATTAAAAATCACATTTCATGATGAGGATAGGGGACTTTAAGCAGGACACAAATAACTCCCTTAAAAGAAATACAGGAAAACACAGGTAAACAAATAGAAACCCTTAAAGAGGAAACGCAAAAATTCCTTAAAGAATTACAGGAAAACACAACTAAACAAGTAAAGGAATTGAACAAAACCATACAGGATTTAAAAGTGGAAATAGAAACAATAAAGAAACCACAAAGAAAGACAACCTTGGTGATAGAAAACCTAGGAAAGAGATCAAGAGTTATAGATGTAAGCATCACCAACAGAACACAAGAGATAGAAGAGAGAATGTCAGGAGCAGAAGATTCCAAAGAAATCATCAACACAACTGTCAAAGATAATGTAAAACGCAAAAATGTCCTAACCCAAAATATCTAGGAAATCCAGGACACAATGAGAAGATCAAGCTTAAGGATAATAGGTATAGAAGAGAGTAAGACTCCGAACTTAAAGGGCCAGTAAATATCTTCAACAAAATTATAGAAAAAAACTTCACTAACCTAAAGAAAGAGATGCCCATAAACATACAAGAAGCCTATAGAACTCCAAATAGATTGGATCAGAAAAGAAATTTCTACCATCACATAATAGTCAAAACACCAAACGCACAAAATAAAGAAATAATTTTAAAAGCAGTAAGGGGAAAAGGTCAAGTGACATATAAATGCAGACCTACCAGAATCACACCAGACTTCTCACCAGAGACTATGAAAGCCAGAAGATCCTTGGCAGATGTCACACACACATGAAGAGAACACAAATGCCAGCCTAGGCTACTATACCCAGCAAAACTCTCAATTAACATAGATGAAGAAACCAAGATATTCCATGACAAAATCAAATCTACACAGTATCTTTCTGCAAACCCAGCACAACAAAGGATAGTAGATGGAAAACTCTAACACAAGGAAGGAAACTACATTCTAGAAAAAGCATGAAAGTAATGTCCTTGCAACAGAACCAAAAGAAGAGAGCTACACAAACATAATTCCACCTCTAACAATAAAGTAACAGGAAACAACAATCACTATTCCTTAACATATCTTAACATCAATGGACTCAATTCACCAATAAAAAGACATATACTAACAGACTATAAAGAGGACTCAGCATTTTGCTGTACATAGGGAATACACCTTAGTGACAAAAACAGACACTACCACAAAATAAAAGCTGGAAATAATTTTCCAAGCAAATGGTGCCAAGAAATAAGCTGGAGTAGACATTCTAATATTGAATAAAATTGACGATTGACTGAAAGTTATCAAAAAAGATAAGGAAGGACACTTCTTATTCATCAAAAAAATCCACCAAGATGAACTCTCAATCTTAAATATCTATGTTATAAATGCAAGGGCACCTACATTCACAAAAGAAACCTTACTAAAGCTCAAAACACACATTGTGCCTCACAAAATATTAGTGAAAAATTTCAACATCCCACCCTCATCAATAGATAGATCATGGAAACAGAAACTAAACAGAGACATAGAGAGACTAACAGAAGTTATGAACCTAATGGATTTAACAGATATTTATAGTACATTTCATTCCAAATCAAAAGAATATACCTTCTTCTCAGTGCCTCATGGTACCTTCTCCAAAACTGACTATATAATTGGTTCCAAAACAGGCCTCAACAGATTCAAGGAGATTGAAATAATCCCATGCATCCTATCAGATCACCACTCACTAAGACTTGTCTTCAATAACAACAAAAATGACAGAAAGCCCACATATACATAGAAGTTGAACAGTGCTCTACTCAATGATAACTTGGTCTAGGAAGCAATAAAGAAAGAAATTTAAAACTTCTTAGAATTTAATGAAAATGAGTCACAGCATATCCAAACATATGGGACACAATGAAAGCAGTGCTAAGAGACAGATTGAACAATAAAGAACATGCCCCTTTAGCTTGAACCATGCATTTGAGTAGACTCTGTGGTTGGAAGGTCAGAAACGCCAACATTCAATCAATCTACCAGACAATATCATATATATAGGAACAAACAAAGAAAATTTAAAAAGTTACTTGATAGGGTTGATGCTAGGTAAGAACTTTATGTTGTAATAATAT
This sequence comes from Rattus rattus, assembly GCF_011064425.1. Classification (NCBI taxonomy): domain Eukaryota; kingdom Metazoa; phylum Chordata; class Mammalia; order Rodentia; family Muridae; genus Rattus; species Rattus rattus. The sequence goes on along the minus strand of NC_046168.1, from coordinate 43,235,414 downwards.
ATTACCTGTCTGTCTGTTTATCGCCTATTTTAAATAGTCAAAGGCGGGCTTTAGGAAGAACTATAAAAGCTGCAAATTGAATTTAGAAAAGCTCAAGTTAAATGTAAATGAATTGCAAATGGCTGAATTAGGAATCACATCAGAACCTCAGTCTACTGAGAGGGACAGGGAGAGCCTTACCTTGTAATGAAAAAAAACAAGCAGTAGGATAACAAAATGGGCTTGCATTTTAATTTTGCCTTTCATATGGAGGTAGAAGTGTAGAATGGTGGGAGAAAGGGTAGAACTTTGGTTTAACTCTTCTGTCCACCCAGTTTACAGCCTTCAGTGCCTAAAACAGGATGGGGAAACTGATGAAGGGTATATGGAGATTATGCTTTGCAATTACTGTTTGTTTATTTATTCATTTATTTATTTTTCTGTGCATGTGTGTGGCCATGTGTGCATGTGTACATATGGAGGCCAGAAGAAGGTGCTGAATCCTCTGGAGCTGGAGTTAAAGGTGGTTTTTAGATTCTGAGTGTGGTGAAAAATGTACTTAACTGCTGAGCTATTTCTCTAGCCATAAGCACACTGAGAATATTAGCCAGAGTCTTCCAGTATTAGAGATGAATTAAGGGGGGTCAGAGAGATGGCTCAGTGGTTAAGAGCACAGACTGCTTTTCCAGAGGTCCTGAGTTCAAATCTCAACAACTACATGGTGGCTCACAACCATCTGTAATGAGATCTGATGCCCTCTTCAGGTGTGTCTGAAGACAGCTACATTGTACTTATATATAATAAAAATAAATCTTAGAGATGGATTAAGTAATCACACAGACATGGACCAAGAGTCAGCTACAAAACATGATAAAAGATCTCTAGAAACAGATTGTTTTGGTTCAATTCAGATATTTAAATATAAACATGTAAAATAATGACAAACACTTTATAAACATACACTTAGGCATTCAAAATCTGGAGCTAATGACAGGTGGGGCAGCTCTGTTGATATTTTAAAGATATGTATATTTGTATATGTATCTGTATGAATATATGCATATGACATGTGCATATACATGAATATGACATATACATATATGTATATCATGAATATATATTTATATGTACATGTATGTATGTGTATATACACACACATAGTCAATACCGAATAGCCACATTCCATTCTTCTCTGCCTCACTTCCATGAAGAGATATGATCTGTGAATATCTTTCTCTTGATATTCTTATACTTAAATTTTATGTTTGTGTACTGATTATTATAATTTATTACCTTATGAACATTTTAGATAACTGGTAGTAGTTTATTCAATTGCAAATTGATTGGTTACACTAAAGTTTTATAGGTGCATGTTTATAAATATGAATCTAATTTTTTTTTTCATTGGGATTATAGTAGGATTTGTAATTCATTGATAAAATATGTACATTTCTTTTAGTTTGTAAACTATGCCGCATTGAAAATCTTGGAAGGAAATGTAATGATCTATTTCCAGTTTTTTCATTTAAATAGATCTGCTGTGTAATTTCATTTAAAATTTGATTGGTAATCACCAAACTGCTCTCTCAAAGGTTCATTCCAACAATAAATCAAATGTTTTATCTACGTATAAACATGTCTATGTAAATATGTGTGGTTACTCAAACATCACATATGTGTCATATGTAACAAAGTATGTGAATGTCTTAAGTGTATAATAAGATATTTGATAATCTAAAACTATTTTAAGTTTTTAACATATATTAGTGTGTAGGGGCATGTGTGCATGTGTGCATCTCTCTCTCTCTCTCTCTCTCTCTCTCTCTCTCTCTCTCTCTCTGTATTCAATGCCATGGCACATGTATAGAGGTTAGAGGACAAATTGTAAGTGTCAGTTTTCTTCTTTCACCATGTGCGTTGCAGGAATTATAAGACTTCACAGCAAATGCCTTGACCTGCTGAGCCATTTTGCTGCCTCTCTCTGAAACATTTTATATAAGAACAAGTCTACTTATTCCTCTAAGTTTTATAAAACTGCCTACTTTGTCTTCTGAGCCCTGGTTGTTTGACTCTTTTGTATAATTAAAAATTTAGGCTACAATTTGATTGAAGACCTGTGTAATCCTTACAGGAACTTTTAACCTGTGATCTGAACCTTATCAAGTTTATAATTCTGAGGACTTCCTCGTTGGTTTGTAATCCAATATTTTTCTAATTTTTTTTTACCTTCAAATTGTTTTTCTTACTTCATTGTTCCACAAAGGTATCTATTTTTTTCTCACAGTCATTACCAGTAACTAGCAATAGGAGAGCATTATAGTCTCATATTATTAAAACATCTAAAGTGGGTAGATGCTAAGCAATATAGATTGCTAAGAAAGGTATTAAGAGACACACCATCTCCACTACCACCACCACCACCACCACCACCACCACCACCAGAACAAGAACAAGAACAACAACAACAACAACACACACACACACACACAAACACACACACACACACACACACACACACACACACCTCATTTTAGTTACTACCCTTGTGCATCATTCCTTAGTATGTCTTGCCACTAATGACCTGAGAGATTTCTTTTAAATTATTCATTGTATTTTTTCTAAATTCAAATATTTTCTGTTTTTCTCTGGGAAGTTATTTGTTTTATTTATTTATTTGGCTGCTTTATCT
>NC_046168.1:43174681-43232646 GCF_011064425.1 Rattus rattus | reverse complement strand
GTAACAGGAAACAACAATCACTATTCCTTAACATATCTTAACATCAATGGACTCAATTCACCAATAAAAAGACATATACTAACAGACTATAAAGAGGACTCAGCATTTTGCTGTACATAGGGAATACACCTTAGTGACAAAAACAGACACTACTATTAAAATAAAAGCTGGAAATAATTTTCAAGCAAATGGCAAGAAATAAGCTGGTAGACATTCTAATATTGAATAAAATTGACGATTGACTGAAAGTTATCAAAAAAGATAAGGAAGGACACTTTATTCATCAAAAAATCCACCAAGATGAACTCTCAATCTTAAATATCTGTTATAAATGCAAGGCACCTACATTCACAAAAAGAACCCATTAAAGCTCAAAACACATTGTGCCTCACAAAATAAGTGAAAAATTTCAACATCCCAACCCTCATCAATAGATAGATCATGGAAACAGAAACTAAACAGAGACATAGGGAGACTAACAGAAGTTATGAACCTAATGGATTTAACAGATATTTATAGTACATTTCATTCCAAATCAAAAGAATATACCTTCTTCTCAGTGCCTCATGGTACCTTCTCCAAAACTGACTATATAATTGGTTCCAAAACAGGCCTCAACAGATTCAAGGAGATTGAAATAATCCCATGCATCCTATCAGATCACCACTCACTAAGACTTGTCTTCAATAACAACAAAAATGACAGAAAGCCCACATATACGTAGAAGTTGAACAGTGCTCAACTCAATGATAACTTGGTCTAGGAAGCAATAAAGAAAGAAATTTAAAACTTCTTAGAATTTAATGAAAATGAGTCACAACATATCCAAACATATGGGACACAAATGAAAGCAGTGCTAAAGAGACAGATTGAACAATAAAGAACATGCCCCTTTAAGCTTGAACCATGCATTTGAGTAGACTCTGTGGTTGGAAGGTAAAGCATTATTCAATCAATCTACCAGACAATATCATATATATAACAAAACAAAAGAAAATTTAAAAAGTTACTTGATAGGGTTGATGCTGGTAAGAACTTTTTTATGTTGTAATATATTACCTGTCTGTCTGTTTATCGCCTATTTTAAATAGTCCAAGCGGGGCTTTTGGGAAGAACTATAAAGCTGCAAATTGAATTTAGAAAAGCTCAAGTTAAATGTAAATGAATCAAAATGGCTGAATTAGGAATCATCAGAACCCTCAGTCTACTGAGAGGGAGGGACAGCCTTTACCTTGTAATGAAAAAGACAAAAGTAGCATAACAAAATGAGCTTGTATTTTAATTTTTGCCTTTCATGGAGGTAGAAGTGTAGAATGGTGGGAGAAAGGGTAGAACTTTGGATTAACTCTTCTGTCCACCCAGTTTACAGCCTTCAGTGCCTAAAACAGAATGGGGAAACTGATGAAGGGTATATGGAGATTATGCTTTGCAATTACTGTTTGTTTATTTATTCATTTACTTATTTTTCTGTGCATGTGTGTGGCCATGTGTGCATGTGTACATATGGAGGCCAGAAGAAGGTGCTGAATCCTCTAGAGCTGGAGTTAAAGGTGGTTTTTAGATTCTGAGTGTGGTGAAAAATGTACTTAACTGCTGAGCTATTTCTCTAGCCATAAGCACACTGAGAATATTAACCATAGTCTTCCAGTATTAGAGATGAATTAAGGGGGGTCAGAGAGATGGCTCAGTGGTTAAGAGCACTGACTGCTCTTCCAGAGGTCCTGAGTTCAAATCTCAACAACTACATGGTGGCTCACAACCATCTGTAATGAGATCTGATGCCCTCTTCAGGTGTGTCTGAAGACAGCTACATTGTACTTATATATAATAAGTAAATAAATCTTAGAGATGGATTAAGAAGTAATCACACAGACATGGACCAGAGTCAGCTGCCAAAACATGATAAAAGATCTCTGAAACAGATTGTTTTGGTTCAATTCAGATATTTAAATATAAACATGTTAAATAATGACAAACACTTTATAAACATACACTTAGGCATTCAAAATCTGGAGCTAATGACAGGTGAGGCAGTTCTGTTGATATTTTAAAGATATGTATATTTGTATATGTATCTGTATGAATATATGCATATGAATGTGTATATACATAGAATGTGATATATACATATATATATATCATGAAATATATATTTATATGTACATGTATGTATGTGTATATACACACACATAGTCAATACCGAATAGCCACATTCCATTCTTCTCTGCCCCTCACTTCCATGAAGAGATATGATCTGTGAATATCTTTCTCTTGATATTCTTATACTTAAATCTTATGTTTGTGTACTGATTATTATAATTTATTACCTTATGAACATTTTAGATAACTGGTAGTAGTTTATTCAATTGCAAATTGATTGGTTACACTAAAGTTTTATAGGTGCATGTTTATAAATATGAATCTAATTTTTTCATTTATGGGATTATAGTAGGATTGTAATCTATTGATAAATATGTACATTTCTTTAGTTTGTAAACTATGCTGCATTGAAAAATCTTGGAAGGAATGTAATGACTATTTCAGTTTTTTTTTCATTTAAATAGATCTGCTGTGTAATTTCCATTTAAAATTTGATTGGTAATCACCAAACTGCTCTCTCAAAGGTTCATTCCAACAATAAATCAAATGTTTTATCTACGTATAAACATGTCTAGGAAAATATTGAATCTATGTAAATATGTGTGGTTACTCAAACATCACATGTGTCATATAAAAAATATGGAATATCTTAGATGTATATAATAAGATATTTGATAATCTAAAAACTATTTTAAGTTTTTAACATATATTAGTGTGTAGGGGCATGTGTGCATGTGTGCATCTCTCTCTCTCTCTCTCTCTCTCTCTCTCTCTCCCTCTCTCTCTTTCTCTCTCTCTCTCTTTGTATTCAATGCCACTTGGCATGTATAGAGGTTAGAGGGGACAAATTGTAAGTGTCTCGATTTCTTCTTTCACCATGTGCGTTGCAGGAATTATAAGACTTCGCAGCAAATGCCTTGACCTGCTGAGCCATTTTGCTGCCTCTCTCTGAAACATTTTATATAAGAACAAGTCTACTTATTCCTCTAAGTTTTATAAAACTGCCTACTTTGTCTTCTGAGCCCTGGTTGTTTGACTCTTTTGTATAATTAAAAAATTTGGGCTACAATTTGATTGAAACCTGTAATCTGAGAACTTTTAACCTGTGATCTAAGACATCAAGTTTATAATTCACAACTGAGACTTCCTCAGTTGTTTGTGTCCAGCTATATTTTTCTAATTTTTTTTTACCTTCAAATTGTTTTTCTTACTTCATTGTTCCACAAAGGTATCTATTTTTTTCTCACAGTCATTACCAGTAACTAGCAATAGGAGAGCATTATAGTCCTTATATTATTAAAACATCTAAAGGGTAGGATTAACAATATAGATTGCTAAGAAAAGGTATGAAGAGACACACCATCTCCACTACCACCACCACCACCACCACCACCAGAACAAGAACAAGAACAAGAACAAGAACAACACAACAACAACAACAACAACACACACACACACACACACACACACACACACACACACACACACACACACACACACACCTCATTTTAGTTACCTTGTGCATCATTCCTTAGTATGTCTTGCCACTAATGACCTGAGAGATTTCTTTTAAATTATTCATTGTATTTTTTCTAAATTCAAATATTTTCTGTTTTTCTCTGGGAAGTTATTTGTTTTATTTATTTATTTGGCTGCTTTATCTCTGCAAACTACCTTAAGCTTATCTTTAAAGCACTAATTGTACAGTTATAACCAGCATATATCTGTAGAATAAACACATAAACATAAAGAGAGAAAGAAAAGTGGACCAAGTGATGGAGGGAATGAATGAGGGGAAAGAGAGGGAGAGGAAACCAACTGAGAAAAACACATTCTTGAATATAAATATTTATAGTTCACATCTGCCTGCCTCTGCCTAACAAATGGTATTTTTTGGGACAAGGCTTCAATTTACAGCTCATGCAATTCTCCTGTTATAGCCTCCTAAATTGTAGGATTATATATCAGAGTTATTTATTTACTTATTTATTTCTTTTACTTTAGAAAGAAGAGTTTTTGAAGACAGAGGCTTGCAAGTACGGAGGCCAGGACTGGATTTTGTGTTGGGAGAAAAAAATAGGATGAGTAGAATATCATAACGGAGCTGAGGTGATAGTGCCTTAAAGGTGGGGATGGGAAGGTTCTTTTAAAACCTGTAGAACAGCCTGAAATTGAGGTGCACACTTTTAATCCCAGCCCTCAGGAGGTTTCTGAAATTAAAAAAACTTCCTGGTCTTTATATGAGTTCAGGGCTAATGATAAAAATCTGCTTTGTTTTAGAAATGGAGTTGGTGTGATGGAAGGCTAGCATAGCAGATAAGAGTGCAAACTGTTCTTGTAGAGTACTGGAGTTTTATTCTCAACATCCAAGCCTAGGGGCTTAACAACTGCCTGTACCTTCCACTCCTGGGGATATGAGGTACTCTTCTGGTTCCCCAGGTACATGCACGTATGTTCTCTATTACTTAATTACAAATGGAATATATCATATATTCTCTCTATATATGATAGATACACTGGAAGATGATAGATAGGTAGATAGATAAAAGATAATTAAGCAATAAAACCAAAAATGAGCTCCACAGTTTAGTACTGTTTGTATCTTTGTGTTCATTACAATAAAGTGATTTTATTTACTAAAAAAAGAGAAATTCAAGTGAACCAGTAAGTTGCTACGGAATAGAGATCTTTACACTGCCTTTTCAAAGCTGGGTTGTGTGGCTTCCCATCTTCCTTTTCCATATGTAACTCTTTCTAAAAACAGAGTGCTGTCATACGCCTGTAACACTATCATACATCCTTGCACATCACTTTGCATGAAATATCCTCTAGGATTTTTAATGAAAACTCTATTAGAATGTTTTCTGATAAAAACTGTTCATATGAAAGTATACAAGAAAGGATACAAACAAACCCTTACCTTTAGTCCCATCCCAGATACCTATTTCTGCATATTTCTCACAAGGACAGTATTTTTTGACTTATCCAGTTAACTCTACAGTAGGACAAAAATAGAACATTGTTTACATATAATAATAAGTAATATCTCATAATTTAATGTTAACTAGAAAATATAGTAACTTCAAATATATATTTTAATGAATGATTATTTTTTTATTACTTGAAAAAATATTTCCAGACATTCATCCTCCAAAATATTTTATATGCTCCACACACGCTTAGTCATTCATTTATTTATTGCAGTGCTGGGCCTTGGTGTAAACAAAACCAGCTCTGTATCATTCATTCCCCACTGCCCATTGTTAAACTGTGTTTTGTTCTTTGGACAGAGGAAATCACAACTATTTCACGCCATTTTCCTGGGCATAAAGTGTCTTTGTAGACAAAGCCTAAAACTTAAAGAAAAGTAAAATGAGAATTTATGGAATTCAAATTCCTTTTATTTCCTTCCCTCCCCTCTGCTTACCTCAATGCCCTCTTTCCTGTCATCTTAATTTATATGATTCAAAGTTTTTGTTTGCATGACTCCTTTAAAGTCCATTTAAATAAATCTACCAGCCTAATATCAAAGCCTTGAGTATCTGGGAAATAGTTGTGCTTAATCCCAAAGCACTTAAGTCACCGTAACTGAAAGCTGAAGTCCTGAGAAACCACCATTATTTGTACATTTATTGTAACTATTTCATTACGATCTGCTCATTTATGCCACTGCAATAGCATATGTCTTTGCTTTACGGTTGCCAGATCAAGCTAGATTTTATTTAGATATTTCTTTGCTTTTCCAAGTAATAGAATTGTGTACCCTGTTACATGATTCTTTGCTACAAAATAAGGAATGTAATTTGCCTTCGGAGAATTGTCTTCTGCCTAGAAAAAAAAATGAGAAGTTCCTTTGGATTTTGAATGTGATTTATTATCTGATTCAATAAACTGCTTCAAGGATAGCATTAGATATGCTGCTACACAGACGCTACTGACCAATTGGACTGAAGGTGAGTACACAACCATAACCTGTCCCTAATTTGAATATCTGTAGCCATGATTTTGTTTCCTCTGAGTTATTTCACATAATTTGTTCAGGTTCACCTATGTTGGCACAAAGGTTAAGATTCTATTCTTTTACAGTTGAATGATTTTCTACTGTGTGTATACACTATACATATGTTCTCCATTTTAAACCAGATATTGGCTACTTTTCCCATTCCCTGGCTGTTGTGAACAATGCTACAGTTTACATAGTAGTACAGATGTTTTCTTTACCTCTGGACTTCAGTGTTGATATATTTCCAGTATTGGAAATATGATTGGCTCAATCTCAAGGTGGTCTTACTTTATTTTATTATTTAATTTAAGGCAACTAAATTTTACTTTAGAGGATCCTATGTTGTTTTTGCAAAATATCCACTATGTATGTTTTCCCCACAACTTCTTCATAATTCATTTTTTTTAACTTTTTATAATGAAAGATCTTGATGTGGATTTATGAAAGTGCACAGAGATATTTGTGTGGCTTCTCTCATGTTCCCAAAATGGTGTCACCTTCACAAACTATGATGTGGCAGCATCATAGAGAGACTGGTGCAGAGTAGAGTATCTATTCCAAAGGTCCCCAACTTTTCTGTAATGCCAGCATCTTTTTGGAACCATTTCTTTCTGCAATTCTTGTGGCCTGAATCACATTACTTAATCCCCCACCCCCACCATTTCCCCTGCAGTTAGGCAACAGTTGGTAATTACCTAAATCAGAGGATTATTTTTCTCCATCTTTATTAAATTAGGAATTTCTTATTGACATTTCTTTTTTTTTCTTCATCTTTATTAACTTGGGTATTTCTTATTTACATTTCAATTGTTATTCCCTTTCCCGGTTTCCTGGCCAACATTCCCCTAGCCCCTCCCCCTCTCCATCTATATGGGTGTTCCCCTCCCCATCCCCCCCCATTACAGCGCTCCCTCCAACAGTCACATTCACTGGGGGTTCAGTCTTGGCAGGACCAAGGGCTTCCCCTTCCACTGGTGCTCTTACTAGGATATTCATTGCTACCTATGAGGTTGGAGCCCAGGGTCAGTCCATGTATAGTCTTTGGGGAGTGGCTTAGTCCTGGAAGCTCTGGTTGGTTGGCATTGTTGTTGATATGGAGTCTCAAGCCCTTCAGCTCTTTCAGTCTTTTCTCTGATTCCTACAATGGGGTCCCATTTTCAGTTCAGTGATTTTCTGCTAGCATTTGCAGCTTTAAAGCTACATGAGAGTCCTATTCTGTGTCTCCTTTCAACCCACTCCAAGCTGGGAGGCTCCTAGCAACACTATAGCCAGAGCACTAGACAAATCATATCAGTTTTGGGCAATCTGAAGTAGCCTGTATCTCATACCTGGGATCAAAATAAAAACATATTTACATAACATAATTGTTTTTTAAAGAAACCAATTCTTATTACATGTCAAAAGTATAAATTAGCTGTATTTAAAATAAATTCGTCTGGGCAATATAATATTATTAGCTGTAGTTACTCTGTGGTGCCTTTTATCTCCAAGTTTATCTATCCTACATATGTGAAAATAAAGCACTGGCCATTGTTTCCGCAATGCTGTTTATCTTCTACATATCTGCTTCTGTGGATTTACTTTTGAATAATTCTGCAATGTCTTAGCTACATTTCTATTGTAAAATGTACGAGGCAATTTATAAAATCAACTTAGATATATGGGCTACAAATATTATCTCCTTTTCTGAGGATTTTTATTTGGGATTCATGATTCCAGAGGTTTAGAATCCAAACCATCATGGCAAAAGACATGGCAGCAGGCAGGCAGACATGGTGTTGGAGCAGTAGTTGAGAACTTCTAACATTCACAGACAGGAGGAAGGATGAATTAACTGGGAAAAGTATAGCTTTTGAAACTTCAAAGCCTAGCCCGCTAGTGACATAACTCCTCCAACAAAGCAAAAGCCCCTACTCCTTTTCAAAATGTTTCAGTAACGGAGGAGCAGGTACAGATACCTGAGCTTGTGTGTTCTATTCTTATTCAAACAGCCACACACAAACAGTTGAGGTCAAATAGTATTTCTTTCCAGATGCCTGTTGGTTCCACTTTCATGTCTTACGTGTTTATTCATGTTGTTGCTAGACTGTCCATATGGAGTGCTATTTCATTATGTTTATGAATTATATATGAATATAGCAACAATTAAAAGAAAAGCCATGAATTTGAAAACAAGCCAGAAGTGGTGTATTGGAGAATTTGCAAGTAAGAAAAGAGAGGAGAGAAATGACAAAACAATAATTTCAATAAATAAAAGGAAAGTATATAATGATATATAAGATATGTTAAATATTTTTATCCATTCATATAAGAAAAGACACTTTATACATCTCAGCTTTAGTGAGTAATTCTACAATACACGTGAAAGAACACATATCGCTTAGGCCTATATTTATACAAAGAGAATGTAAGAGTATATGGGTATCCCACCCATTAAAGTAATCTTTATATCAGTTTCCATAATTTATATATTCGTTTGCATTCTAAGACAAAATATTGGAGTTCCCCTTTTTCTATACTTTAACATGTTACATTTATCTTTTTTTATAGTTTTAAAGCAGCTGTAGACTGATAGCTCATACATTTAACTAGTATTTCCCTGATGAGTAATGATGGTGGTGTCTTCTTGTTTGTACATCTACTGGTATTTTGAGTGTCATTTTTGTGGGGGGCATATCGATATCAGTCTCTTATACCCTTTAGTAAAATAACTGATTTTATTTTGTTATTGAGTTACATGAGTTCCTGATACATTTTGAATATTGGGATTTTTTTAAATATATGGTTTGCAAATATTGTCTCATCTTCTACAGCTTCTCGTTTCATGGATTATTTCATTGGCCATGTAGAAATCTTTCAGTTTTTCATAGTACTAACTTCATTTTGGCTTTGTTGTGAGCACTTTTTGTGTTAGATTAAAAATGTAAACATATTAAAGCACAGGTTAATGTCAAGAGTCTGTTTCTGTGCTTTCTCTTAATACCACATACTTTCAGATTAATGTATTTTAAGTGATTTTTGTAAAGGTGCATGATAAGAGGCAAAATTCTTCTTTTGTATGTGTTATATGCAGTTACATTAACATTACTTATTTAATAGACTATTATTACCCTATCAAGTATTCTTAAGGAAAATTAAATGAGTGACATGCACAGATTTATTTCCCGGTTCTACAGTTAGTGCCATTATGGTATTCATGTGCTTTTATGTTATTACCCTGCCATTTCTATTATAATCATTATCAGAAACATTATTAAATAAATATGGCTACTATTGCTACTGGGGATTACATATTTTCTCCAATTATGCTAGGATATTAGATAATTCAATATCTCCAACTTCTGTTCTTGTACTTGTCTTGAGTATTCAGGTTTTCTTCTTTTCTTTCTTTCTTTCTTTTTTTTTTTTTTGAGCTGGGGACTGAACTCAGGGCCTTGAGCTTGCTAGGCAAGCACTCTACCGCTGAGCTAAATCCCCAACCCCCAGGTTTTCTTAATACACACTTTGGAATTTTTTTCTACTTCTTTGAAAGATATGCTTGGGATTTTAAAAAAATATTTTGTTTTTTGTTTGCTTTAGTTTCATTGAAAATAAATGTCTCAATACAATACATCTCCACAGTATCCCCTACCTTTACTCTTTTCTGATACCACTCACCTCTTCTTTTTACCAGGTCTACTCCCCTTCTATTATTTCTTCTTCTTTCTTCTTCTTCTTCTTCTTCTTCTTCTTCTTCTTCTTCTTCTTCTTCTTCTTCTTTTTTTTCTTTTTTTTCTTTTTTTTTCTTCTTCTTCTTTTCTTCTTCTTTTTCTTCTTCTTCTTCTTCTCCTTTTTTAAAATGAATGGCAGACCTCCATCTGCTCTTATTTTATTTTATTATCAATATTTATATTATTCATCATTCCATTCATTTACATCTCAAATGATATTCTACTTCCTGGCTACCCCCTCCACCAACCTCCCCATCTCATGATCTCCCCTTCCCCCCCCTCCACCAACACTCCCATCCCCCATCTGCCCCCCCTCCTTTTGTCTGTATGGGAAATGTCCCCACCCACCAACACTCTCCAGCCCCACTGTTCCAGCATCCCCCTACATTGGGGCACCAACCTTCCCTGGGACCAAGGGCCTCCCCTCCCATTGCTGTCAGACAAGGCCATCCTCTGCTACATATGGATCTGGAGCTATGGATCCCTCCAGGTACACTTCTTGGTTGGTGATCTAGACTCTGGGAGAACTGGGTGGTCAGGCCAGCCTCTGTTGTTCTTCTAATGGGGTTACAGGCTCCCTCTGTTCCTCCAGTGCTTACACCAGCTCTCCCACCAGGTTACCTGAGCTCAGTCTGCTGGTTAGCCATAAATATCCACATCTGCATTGGTCAGTTGCTGGCTGGACTTCCTCACGAACCTCTACACAGCAAGTGCCTCTTGACCATAGAAACAGTGTTGGGTTTGGTGTCTGCAGACATGATGGTCCCTAGGTGGGGGCAGTCCCTGGTTGGCCCTTCCTTCAGTCTCTGTTCCATTTTTTGTCCCTGTTCTTCCTTTGGACAGGAACATTTCTAGGTTAAAAACTTTTAGATGGGTGGGTGTCCCCATTCCTCCACTGGGAGGCCATGCCTATCTGCTGGAGGTAGTCTCTTCAGGTTCTGTCTCCTCCTCTATTTCTTTAGAAAAGAACAGTTCTCCAAGAAACAAAAACAGGACAATATTATTAAATCTTTATGTTGTTCTAAATTATATATATTTAGATAATGTTAATAATTTTGATATATAAAATAATATGAAAATTTATTTTTTACTTTCTTTAATGTCTTATACTTTCCAGTATACAATGTATAAACTCCTGAGTTAAATTTATTCTTAATATTTTATTCCTTTTGCTTTTATTCTAAATAATATTTTTATCAGTCATGTTTTAGATTGTTTTATATTAATATCAAAAACACTTCCAATTTGTGTATTGTTACTTTGTATCCTACATTTACATAATCTGTTTCTTCTTATATTGAGGTCTTTTGAGTTTTTTCATTTATCATATCATCTAAAAGTAAAGATATACTTCTTTCTTCTTTTTCAATTTAGGTACACCTTAGTTCTTTCTTTTGTCTTATTTCTTTGTCTAGCATTTTTAGTAGTGTGCAAAATTTAAGTGTCAAAGTCATTCTTAGAAGACTACTTTATTCACTGTGCTACTTGTGGGTTTTTTAAAAAATGACCTTCAGGATGTTGTTTTAATTTTATATACTTCTGTATATATGATGGGTAAGTTCCTTGGCTTTGCATTTTTGTAATATTCAAGGTTTGTGCCTGTATGTTTGCAGCTGGGTAGATACCCATGCGTGTTTATATGTGTAGTTCTCATCAGAACTCTCTACTTTATATTTGGAGGTTTGGAGGTTGCATCTCTCATTGAATGAAGAGCTTTGGCTGTTTAGTTAATTAGCTTGCCACAGGTATCCAACTATCTGTTTCAAGATTTTTGGAACTATAGTCAGACTTCCACAGTCATCATCCTTTTCTTCGTTACTAGGGATTCAGATTCTCTGGTCAGCACATTCACCTCGCACCTCAAAGCCATTTTCTCAGACCTTTATGTATATTTTACTTAAAGATTTTATCATGAATATTTATTCAATTTTGTTGACTGCCTTCTAAGAATTAATTCAGATAATCATAATTTTTGGAACTTTCCTTTTACTGGAATACCATGACACAGTGGTTTAACTATGAATGTAGAGGTATTTTTTCTTTTTTCCAAATGCCATACTTACCTTTGACTTGTGCGAAGGACTAGCCCTGGCTTGGCGATAGGGTTCTGAGGAAGGAATATTTGGGAGCAGTGGAAAAAATGACTCGAAAGTCATTCATGGATACAAGCTGACAGCTCAGTTTTCTGCTTGAGATGGCTCTCCAGACAGCTCTGTAAATAGCTCTTGGCTCTGTAGCCTGCTTGAGATAGTTTTGTGCTTGAGACAGCTTTCTGCTAGAGACAGTTCTCTCATGGAAAAAAAAATTCTAAAATTTCTCTGGATATCTCATGAGTTTTCTGACCAAAGTCAGAAGAGCTGCTAGAAAAAATATTCTTGAATTTTTCTGACTAAAGTCAGAGAAGCTGCTGGAAAAAAATCTAAAAGAGCTGTAACCCCTCTTTAGGATGGCTTTTGGATTTTCTGACCAAAATCAGAAATCCTGCTAGAAAAAATTCTAAAAAAGCTGTGTTCATTAAGTAGTTCTCTCTGGGTAGCTCTCGATTACAGACCAAAGTGAAATCTTTATTTACATATTAATTGAGTCATTTACTCCAGGTTCCCTTTTGATTATCCCATGAATCATCATTTTATGACCTTAGCCACTTGATTCCTAGGAAAAGACTGCAAATACATTTTGTTTAAAGATTGCAAATTAATTGAGAGATCTGCCTGCCTTTGTAAGCACAAAAAATTAGTTTATTTGGGTAGGATCCAGTCCTGATTTTACAATTTTTACCATGCTTGAACCTAAACTTGCTTTGTCTCAGGTTGACCTTGAACTCAGGAAACTGCCTGCCTTTGTAAGCACAAACAATAAATTTAGCAGTGTGAGATCTAGCCCTGGGATTACTACTCCATAAATCTCTTTATCTTTTTCCTTAATATCTTTCTGACAAGCTGACTCATAGTGCTGCTGCCTCTATTCTTTTAGGACCATGGAGCCCCTTATATTATCCATATTGCATCCTTAGTTGAGAAATACTCTTTACATATTTTTGAACTCATGTTTTTAGAATTCTTTCCCACAGCCTTGAGGGCTGGCCTGAAGGTATGTACATTATTATACAAAGAATCCCTATGCCTACTAACTGATAACACTTGTAAAGCCTACACCTGTTAGCTCTGCTCCAGGGGCAGGAACTGTGTCACACCATTGCATCCACATGGCTATGCAGGACCCAAGCAGACTTGTTTTCTCTTAATGCTTGTTTATAAAATTGAAATATTCAATAATAGGATTTCCAAATTATTTAATCATTTTGTCTAAAAAGAAACATATGTAAGATGAAATGTTTTTACCTTCCATGTGTATGCAATTCAAAAGTAAAACTCCATTGAAAAAGTCTTAGCCGGATATAAATCTCTCCTGAGAGACATATCCAGAAAATGTCCAATACAGAGGTCAATGCTAGCAGCAAACTACCGAACTGAGAACAGGACCCCCTTGGGGGGAATTAGAGGAAGTATTGGAAGAGTTGAAGGAGCTTGCAACCCCATAAGAACAACAATGCCAACCAACTAGAGCTTCCAGGGACTAAACCACTACCAAAAGACTATACATGGACTGACCCAGGGCTCCAACTGCATATGTAGCAGAGAATAGCCTTGTTGGGGCACCAGTGGAAGGGGAAACCCTTGGTCCTGCTAAGGTTGGACCCCCAGTGCAGGGGAATATGGGGGGGGCAGTAAGGGGGATGTGTGAGGGGAATACCTGTATGGGGGAGGGGGAGGGGAGGGATGGAGGCTTATGGACAGGAAACCGGGGAGGGGAATAATATTTGAAATGTAAGTAAAGAAATATATCTAAAAAAAAATTTAAAAAAGAAGGTAATAGTGAATATATTTTAAGTACAATTAATTCACTTTGAAGGATATACAAGTTTGGATTTATTATTTACATTTGTTAGATTACATAATTAATCATATATTATATGTTATATACTGATAAAAATGACTTAGATATTAGCAATGAAGAATGATTGTTCCATAGTAAATAGGAAAAGAAGAATCATCTAATTTTGAACAGATATTTTTTTCTCTATTCAACCATTATTTATTGCAATGTGTTCCTTCTCAGGTCAACCATTCATGCAAGAATTTAGAGATAAAACAATTGTTTGTAAGGGTTAAACTCTAAAAAGAAAATTATTTTCAAGCTTGTATATCAAAGAGTATCCCTTGGAAAATTCAAAGAATACTGAGACCCACATTTCATTGTCAAGAAAGCAGACTCCATAATTGACTCTTTATAAATCTTTGCATGACATCTAATATTCATGAGCAAATGTTTGAACCATCAGCCTCTTATGAAAAAAAATGGTCACAGCTAAGATTATAACTTACAGCTATAATATCCATTGGCTACATTTATTCTGATAATTTTTTTTTACCAGAAGATAGATAAAATGGTTTTCTGCCAAACAGACTCATGTGGTTTGGAACTGACATTGCAATATATAAACTTGATTAATGTAAAATGTCTAAATTTTTCAGAAAAAAATTCAAAAGATGAAAAAATAACTTCTTAAACAGATGGAAAGTATTAGAGACAAGACAAATTGTGCCCAGTTAACACTCAATGTGTTACTGTTGGGCTAAAAGCATTGTTGCTGCTTCTTTACACTTGGCAATTATCACCTCATTGTTACAGTTTAGCTAATTTTGACCTTAGATTTTTATGCCTTCTGGTGTCAAAATGTGAATTTTCTTCAAAACTTGCATATCATCAGAAAATGATGAATGTGAGAGACACTTTGATTAAACTAACAGAACATTAATTAAACTAACATCCAGTTTTTTAGCAAGTCTTTATTTGGATGGCACAGAAATCCTTCCTTCTCTCTAAATCTATTTTGGGAAAATCTCATTAATTTACACCCTGC
Organism: Rattus rattus; assembly: GCF_011064425.1. Classification (NCBI taxonomy): domain Eukaryota; kingdom Metazoa; phylum Chordata; class Mammalia; order Rodentia; family Muridae; genus Rattus; species Rattus rattus. The sequence continues at coordinate 43,217,909 of NC_046168.1, read as the reverse complement.
TGCTTTTAAGATTGTGAGAATAATGATAGACTAAAATTCACATTTATCTATGAGAAAAATGTGGTAAGTGTCTCAGGTGGAATGAAAAAGAAATCTTAAAGAAAGAGCCTGTCTGTAGGTTCACACAGGGACACAGATGGGGAGAGTGTCTAATGAGATCATTGTCTCAGAAGACCCAGGACTGAATCGAGCCCTACGAGTAGATCAGTTTACTTAAAATTTATTACTTACTAACTTTTTTGTTAAATGTTAGAATATACTTGACTTCTTTCCAACCAGAGGTTTTTGTGTAGGGAGGTATATTCAAATGTAAACCTACAAAGTTCAATGCCATAAGATAAATGTTGAGATAGAAATCACAGCAGCAAGCAGCAATCATTTGAGATATTTTTCAATTTCAGATACTCAAGAACCATTTGTAATTGTTCTCATTATTGTCTGATGTTCTAGCTGGAATATATAGGCTGGGACCTCAGAGGAATTGGCCCTACCAAAGCAGCACTCAGAAGTGCTATCTCCACTATATGGAAAATGAAGACATTGCTAAAACATGAAGAACAACATGAATACAGGTCAGCAAACTAGTGTTCATTCATTTTTAACTTCAAACATCTCAATAATTTCATTCCTCTTTCATTGGTTATGATGAAAGTTACTATTTCCTGGAATCAACTACTAACATCTTGTTCTATTTTGTCAGTGTTAGCTGTTGCTCTTACCTCAATTTAGCACTTCAGCTCCTCTTGGAAACAGTGTTGTAGGATATTTGATCACACTGTGAACCCCCAAGATTGTGTTGTGTATTGAAAAACCCTTTCTCTAGTTGTGTTGTGGCTCAGCCCTTAGCATACACTTTTAATTCATCGGGCTGGAATACAGACGTTCCCTTAACACATGCCTTTAATCCCAAACAATGAAGGTAAAATTAGTTTGTGGAAGGAACCAGCCATGTTTGAAAATGATGAGTTAAATGTCAGAAAAAGTTATGAATTGGAGAAATATTTGATAGATAGGATAGGCCAAACTCTCACGAGAGCAGAAAAAAAAAAGAGGCTACGTAAGAGAGCACCACGGTGGGCGGGGAGGGCAAGGAAAAGGAAGGCAATTTTACAAGGATAGTTGTATAGAAACAGGTTGCAGAGAGAGCACAAGCTAAGCACAGATGAAGACAGGATGAGCCAGAGAATGAGAAGAATGGAGATGGTTAGAACGATTGCCAGAGTTAGTTTGAAGCCAAGCAGAGCAATTTAGGAGAGACTGAGAGATGCTGGATAGAATCAGTCAGCTTGGAGAGGAGTTTAAATCAGAACAGCTGAGTTGAACCAGTCAGATCTCAGAAACAAGAAAAAGTGAGCATAGTCAGCATTAAGTTTCAGAGGCTGAAAACATTCTAAGCCTAGATTGATTGTTTGAAGGCTAGAAGTTTCCGGAACTAGGCATAGTTTAGCAGTCATCAGGTAAGATTAAATTATAAGTTGTATGTTAGTGGAAAATGACTATGTAAAATCAGTATGCATTAAAGACAAAATGTTTTGAGATACCTCTTTCATAATCACTGGTTATCTTTTCTTCCTCCTGTAACTCTAACCATGATTTACTAGACCCACATCCTTTTCCTTATCCTTTTGAATAAAATTTTAACTTTAGCCTCTTTATGCTTTTATTGCTTTCTCCATATAGTGTGTGGTTTTTCATGGTGGTGAGAAATGATGGTCACGACATAAACTGCAAAGAAGAGGCCATAAGCTAAAGGAATCCACCATATTCCCTATCTTCATGTTTTCTAACCCAGTGGTTCTCAATCTTCCCAAAGATGTGATTCTTTAATACTCGTGTTGTGATGACCTCCAACCATAAAATTATTTTCTGCTATTTCATAACTATGACTTTCCTATTGTTATGAATATTAATGTAAAAATGTATTTTCAGATAGCCTTCTGCAACCCTTCTGAGAGGGTTATTCAACCCCCAAAGGGGCAACCCAAAGGCTGGGAACCAAGAACTGCTGCTCTAACCTGTGCTTGCATCCTTCCCCTCTTCTTTTCTCTTTTCCTTTCACTCCAACCCTTCTCTTACTGCTTCTACCTTACTAGAACATGGTATTGAGTTATTCTTGGCATACTAGAAAGTTAGCTCTCTCAATTTATTTCTTTTAGGTTTTGAAATTATAACTACATCCTTTTCCCCCTTTGATTTTCTCCTTCCAAATCATCCCAAAACTTGGTCTTGTGAGAGAGTAGGGTTGCTTTCTATAAAAATGTATGCCTATTTTGACTTTAAGTTACTCTGAGTCCAGCCTCTGGATCTACTGACACTTGTTGCTAACAGCAGGGTGGTTAGGTAAAGAATTTATTGCTAGGGCTCACTGGCTATGAGGTTTACTCTTTGTGAAACAGAGAGGAAGAAAAGGAAAAGATACTTTGCACAGATACATATGGAATACATTTCCAAAATGAATTAAACATAGATTTCCAGATTTCATCTGATCAGGTATGTGTCAGATAATTGAAGACATTTTTCATCACAATTTCTAGTCAAATGCAAAAAATAATCCAAAGCAAAAAAATCATTTTACAATTTCATTCACTTGAAATGCACTCCATTGGGAAAATATCCTTCAAAACAAGAGAGTTCAACTAAGGAGATTCAAAAGAAGATTTCTGGAGATACATAGGATAAAATCCATTTTAATTACCATAATGTGCATTTTCTGTTTTACCTATAATATATTAAAATTGGTAATACTGGAAGACCCAGAAAACTTTTCACAGTTAGTTCCAATGATAGATATTAGATGGGTACAATAGCCAAACAAAAGCAATCATTTAACTACTCTAAGAAGCTAGAAGATGAGAATACTTCTTTTGAAAATTCTTTACTGTGTGTTCTTCAGAGTTTACTTATTCAGAATTAGAATCGTATTTATAGAAATGCGCTTAAAGCATCAATTACCTGTTTTATTCCCACAGAAACTAATGAATATCCCTTGGCTTTTGAAAAAATTTAAAAAGTTTTATTGCTTATTTTATTTATTTACATTTCAAATGTTATCCCCTTTCCCAGTTTCCCCTCCAAAATCTTCTTAACCCAGCCCCCTCACCCTTCTTCTATGAGTATGCTCCCTCACTCACCCCCTCATTCTCACATCACTGCCCTAGCATTCCCCTACACTGGGGCATCAAGACCAAGGAGTTCCTCTCCCATTGATGCTAGATAAGGCCTTCCTTTGCTACATATGCAGCTGGAGCCATGGGTCCCTCCATGTGTACTCTTTGGTTGGTGCTTTAATCCCAGGGAGCTCTGTGGGGTCTGGTTGGTTGATATTGGTTGTTCTTCCTGTGGGGTTGCAAACCTCTTCAGTTTCTTCAGACCTTCCCCTAACTCCTCCATTGGGGTCCCTATGGTGCTCAGTCCTGTGGTTGTCTATAAGCAGCTGCATCTGTATCAGTAGGGCTCTGGCAGAGCCTCTCAGTAGACATCCATATCAGGCTCCTGTCAGTAAGCACTTCTTGGCATCAGCAAGTGTCTGGGTTTTGTGGCTACATGTAGGATGGATCCCCAAGTAGGGCAGTCTCTTGATGGTCTTTCCTTCAGTCTCTGCTTCACTCTTTGCTCCAGTATTTCCTGTAGACAGGAGCATTTCTGGGTTAAAAAATTACAGATGAGTTGGTGGCTCCATCCCCAAACCAGGGGGCCTTGCCTAACCTCTGGATATGGTCACTACAAATTCTCCCTCCCCTTTGTTAGTTGGATATTTCAGCTAAAGTCATCCATGTTGGATCCTAGGAGTCTCTTGATTTTCTGGCATTTGAGACTTTTCTGGTGGCTACCCACCCCCCTGCCTGCTCAATTTCCTGACCCTCTGTATATCATCACTATCTCCTCTCATACCTGATCATGCTCCCCTGTTCCACTCCCTGTCTTCTCTTCCTCCCATGTTTCTCCTACCCTCAACTTCCTGTGAGTATTTTTTTTACTCTTCTAAGGAGTGAAGCATTCACACTTTGGTCTTCCTTCTTCATGAACTTCATATGGTCTGCGAGTAGTGTCATGGGTATTCCTAGCTTTTTGCCTGATATTCACTTATCAGTGAGTATATTCCATGTGTGTTCATTTGCGATCTGGTTACCTCACTCACAATGATATTCTCTAGTTGCATCCATTTGTCTGTGAATTTCATGAACTCATTATTTTTAATAGCTGAGTAGTACTTCATTGTGTAAATGTACCATATTTCCTGTATCCATTCTGCTGTTGAGAAACATCTGGTTTGTTTCTAGCTTCTGGCTATTATAAACAAGGCTGCTATGAACATAGTGGAGCATGTGTCCTTGCTATATGTTGGAGCATCTTTTGGATATATGCCCAGGAGTGCTATAGCTGGGTCCTTAGGTGTACTATGTCCAATTTTCTGAGGAACTGCCAATTTGATTTCCAGAGTGGTTGTACCAGTTTCCAATCCCACCAACAATGGAGGAGTGTTCCTCTTTCTCCACATCCTCCCCAGCATCTGCTGTTACCCGAGTTTTTGATCTTAGCCATTCTGACTGGCAAGGGGTGGAATCTCAGGATTATTTGGATTTGCATTTCCCTGATGACTAAGGATGTTGGACATTTTTTAGGTGCTTCTCATGCATTCGGTATTCCTCAGTTAAGGATTCTTTGTTTACCTCTGTACCCCATTGTTAAAAGGGTTATTTGGCTCTCTGGAGTCTAACTTCTTGAGTTCTTTGTATCCATTGGATATATTAGCCCTCTATTGGATGTAGGATTGTTAAAGATCTTTTCCCAATCTATTAGTTGCTGTTTTGTCCTAAGCACAGTGTCCTTTGCCTTACAGAAGCTTTTCAATTTTATAAGATCTCATTTGTAGATTGTTAATCTTAGAGCATAAGCCATTGGTATTATGTTTAGGAATATTTTACTTGTGCCCATGTGTTCCAGGCTCTTACCCACTTTCTCTTCTATTATATTCATTGTTTCTGGTTTTATATGGAGAGCCTCGATCCACTTGGATTTGAACTTTGTCCAAGGAGATAAGAATGTATCGATTTGCATTCTTCTACATGCTGACCTCCAGTTGATCCAGCACCATTTTTGAAAATGCTATCTTTTTTTCCACTGGATGGGTTTAGCTCCTTTGTCAATGATCAAGTGACCATAGGTGTGTGGGTTCATTTCTGGGTCTTCATTTCTATTCCACTGATCTACCTGCCTGTCTCTGTACCAATACCATACAGTTTTATCACAAATGCTCTGTAATACAGCTGGAGGTTAGAGATGGTATTTCCCCCAGAATTTCTTTTATTGTTGATATTTTTAGCTATCCTGTTTTGTTTTGTTTTGTTTTTTTGTCATTCCAAATGAATTTGCAAAGTGCTCTTTCAAACTCTGTGAGGAATTGACTCGGGATTTTAATTGGGACTGCACTGAATCTGTGGATTGCTTTTGGCAAGATGGCCATTTTTACTATATTAATCCTGGCAATCCATGAGCATGGGAGATCTTTCCATCTTCTGAGATCTTCAATTTCTTTATTCAGAGATGTGAAGTTCTTTTTTTTTTTTTTTTTTTTCGGAGCTGGGACCGAACCCAGGGCCTTCCGCTTGTTAGGCAAGTGCTCTCCCGCTGTGCTAAATCCCCAACCCCATGAAGTTCTTGTAATACAGATCTTTCACTTGCTTGATTTTAGTCGCACCAAGGTATTTTATATTATTTTTCAATGTTGTGAAGGGTATCCCCCACTACTTTCTTTGTCAGCCTGTTTATCCTTTGAGTAGAGGAAGGCTACTGATTTGTTTGAGTTAATTTTATATGCAGCCGCTTTGCTGAAGTTGTTTATCAGTTGTAGGTGTTCTCTGGTGGAATTTTTGGGGTCATCTATATATACTATCATATCATCTGCAAATAATAATAGTGTCTCTTTCCTTCACAACACACACACACACACACACACACACACACACACACACACACACACACTTGACCTGCTTTTGTTGTCTAATTGCTTTGGCTAGTACTTTGAGTACTATATTGAGTAAGTAGGGAGAGAGTGGGCAGTTTTGTCTAGTCCCTGATTTTAGTGAGATTGCTTCAAGTTTCTATCCATTTAGTGTGATGTTGGCTACTGGTTTGCTGTGTATTGCTTTAAATATGTTTAGGCATGGGCCTTGAATTTCTGATCTTTCCAAGATTTTTAACATGACAGGCTGTTGAATTTTGTCAGATACATTTCAGCATATAATAAGATGATCCTTTTTTTTGAATTTGTTTATATCGTGCATTATGTTGATGGATTTCCTTATATTTAGCCATCCCTGCATCCCTAGGATGAAGCCTACTTGATCCTGGTAAATGATCATCTTGATGTGTCTTGGATTCTGTTTTCCGAGAATCTTATTTGCCATGGGTCAGTCCTGACGGAAGTCTTCTTTCTTGTTGGTTCTTCTTGAGGTAGCAGAAGGGAAGAGTGTCAGTGGCGGGTAAGACTTTATCTTAGGAGATATGGGGGGTAAGACTTTGTCTTATGATATATTTAGAGTTGCTGTATAATAATTAGTTTACCTATCTAAGTCTCAGTTACTATGTTACTGTAGCTGATTTACTTATCTATGTCTAAGTCACTATGCTCTGCTACTATAACTGACACCCCTGTGTTCCTCTGAGGCCAGAAACTGCAGTCTCTGGCATTTAGCACCTCATTTTAAAACAGCAGGAGATAAAGTAGAGGATTAATTGCTGGAAACTTTCCCTTTTGTCCCTATGCCTCTTGCTTGTCAGGCTAGGGAGAAGTTTGGAGCAATAAACTTCTATTAAACCAAGAGAAGTGAATAACACCTACATAGCCAAATATGCATAAGAATATATAATTTCACACATGGATTCAATAAATGTGCATTTATACATTTCCACTCAAAATCATTTGGGTCCAGCTTACATACATTATCACAATTACATTCTTACACACACGCACATGCATACATTTTCACAATTACATACTTAAACACACATTCATGCTTACATATGCATATGGAGCAAAAGACCAAGCACTGGTGCAGAAAGAACTCACTCATTCTGTATGAAAAATGAGCTTCAATCTTTATTACATAGAGGAAGAAATAGCTTCTATCCTTTTAATGATAAATGAATTAATCCCAAATTTGTAAGAAAAAAAACTTTTCCTTTTAATAAGACTAATCCTGCCTTGCTATTAAGGAAGGACCTGTTCTGTCCCATGGTTAGGAGAAACCTGCCTGTTCTTTCTGCTCTCTCCAGCTTCTTCTTTTTTCCACTTTTCCTCTGCATTCTACACATTATGTCTTCCTTAAAGTCCTCTAATATCACTTAAGTTAAGATTTTTAAATCAAAATCATGTTTTCAGGTGTGTTGTGGTATCCAGGACTTGGGTGGTGGGAGAACTGGATTCTGACAATGCCAATTGCCCTTGATTTCTGCTGTTTATTTTCTTGCACTTGCCTCTTGCCATCTGGTTATCTCTGGAGTTAGCTGGTCTTGCTGTCTCTGATAGTTACTTGACCTTCCTGTAAATCTGTGTGTCAGCAGTCCTAGGATACCAACTCTCTCAGACCCTTTGCTCAGGTTTCTCTTGAGTTTAATTCCTATTATGTTACTGAGTTATTCTTAAATCTTACTGTAGATACAAGTCCATTTTCATAAACATTGTTAACAACTATTTTTCTTATATTTCTCATCTTTTCAAGTATTTCACTTTAATTATTTTTATTAAGTCCATTTTATAGTGGGTAATTTTATGTTATATATACTTTACACTACAAAGACAAAATGACTATTCATTCCCATGTTTTCTTTAAATTTTTTAAAATTTTAGCTTTTTTGTTTAGGTCAATGATTTATTCTTAGAGAAGAATAATTTTAATCTTTAACAATTTAAACCTTTATAGATATATATTTGTTTCAGAACTACTTGTTGCATACTATTATTTGTACATCGATATATTCTTCTGAAAAAACCCAGTGACCATAAATCTAAACTTTTTTTAGACTTTAGAGAATTTTTTCATCTACTACAGTGTATATCTGTCTTTGTAACAGCAAAGCACTTCCATGATATTATAATTTTCTAGTATGTTTTGATTCAGGAAGTACACATTTTCTAACTCTATTCTCTCTTTTATTAAAGATTGTTCGCATAATAATGTCCTTTGTCAAGATTAGTGAGAATGTTTGCCTTTATTTCTGATTCAACCATGAATTAAATAGAATTCTGGCATAAAATCATAACCACTAAGAAAATATGATTTTCTAAAATCTTTTGGGGAAAATAGTTGGTTCTTGGTAGTTGAAGCTGTTTCACATTACAATCATTATAATGGTCTATTTTGAGGGGAAAACAAATCTCCAAATTTTCAAAAATTCAAGTTTAAAAAGATGGAAATTACAAATATGGAATGATGTATGTCACTGGTAGGGTTCTTCACTAACATACAAAAGGACCTAGGTTCAATCTTTCACATCACTAAATAAATAAGTAAATACAAAACCTACTGAATACTCTTTTTAAAAAAAATAAAGTATTGATACTTGGTATAGAAGCTTGTATCTCATGCATGGTAGTTCTCTATCACTCAGCTATACTCTGCCTATAATTATGCTAATTAACTTTTAAATGGTTATTAGGGGTTTTCTTAAACATAGTTTAATTCAAAGATTTAGATATTTTATGATGATATTGTTGTGTTGATTTTATTTATCCTCATCTCAAAGTAAATTGTTGCATTAGGTGATGGGAAGTTATAATTTGTAGAGATCAGAAGTCAATAAATTATTTAAAATTATACTTAAATTATTGTAGATAACAACAGCACTTTAAATAGAAAGTTGTGGTAGAAATTTAGTAGTCAATTCTCCAAATGATTTGAAGTCCTATGAGGTAAGATGGTGTATATACACAAAAGAAGACTTTTGGGGCCACTACATAAATAATTCAAATTAAACACAGTCAGCCTGGATCACAGAACACAGAAGCACTATTGGAAGAACACACCTTAATTTTGAATACCTTTCTTTGGTAAACTTACTAAATTTAAATCACTCAACAATTTTCGGTGGAGAGATATCTTTTTAAAGATTTAAGATTGATTCTGATGTTGAGAAGTTTTAGAATCATGCACTATATGCTGTATTCTTATTAGCTTTCTCTGAGACAACCACTTTCCACATGGGACTAGCAAGCAGTCTCCTGTTTGATAAAACTGATGTAGTTGTTGATAATATGTCTCATAATACTTCATCTCCAATGATAAGTACCTGTAAAAATTTACTAACTTATTATTTAAAGTGAACGATAGTTTTGCCATTCATTCTTTTTTTTTTTTTTAATTAACTTGAGTATTTCTTATTTACATTTGAGTGTTATTCCCTTTCCCGGTTTCCGGCAAACATCCCTAATCCTCCCCTCCCCTTCCTTATGGTGTTCCCCTCCCCATCCTCCCCCATTGCCGCCATTCCCCAACAATCACGTTCACTGGGGTTCAGTCTTAGCAGGACCAAGGGCTTCCCCTTCCACTGGTGATCTTACTAGAATATTCATTGCTACCTATGAGGTTGGAGCCCAGGGTCAGTCCATGTATAGTCTTTGGGTAGTGGCTTAGTCCCTGGAAGCTCTGGTTGGTTGGCATTGTTGTACATATGGGGTCTTGAGCTCCTTCAAGCTCTTCCAGTTCTTTCTCTGATTCCTTCAACGGGGGTCCTATTCTCAGTTCAGTGGTTTGCTGCTGTTTGCCATTCATTCTTAAACAAGGTTTTATGACACATGGGCTGAGCTTAGGGAAATTTTAAACATGAAAGTTATCTCAATTTGAGCTATCATTCCTCATTACTGTAATCATATTTCAAGCCAGACAGATCATAGAGATACCCCACTGTGGATGGCCTCGAGTAGTCTTGGAACAGATTGACCAAAAGAACTTGCCAGAATCCATAATGTTTAAACTGTCACTTTGAGTTACATGACAAAAATTGGCCCTGTGCTGTTGTTTCTAGAAATGATGGATCAAAGATAATCACCAACTGCTTCTATTATGACTCAGATAAATATTTATAATGTCAATAATTTTTATATTCTGTAACATGCAGCATATGACACTTTTATTCAAGCTTGTTACTAAAATTTCTTTTTAGTGTCCCAATTAAAATTTTCTAAAACCTGCAATTCTTTTTAGCTGAAGCCATTGCCTCTGTAAACAAAGACTTAGTCTAACTGGATCTTTCAAATATTGTATGTTTGGTGGGATTCTAAAGTTAGATTAGAATGTTTCCGCTTGAGCCATAATTTTTTTTGGAATCCATGCAGATTTCAAGAAGATCTCTAGGGGCCATACAGAGTCACAGTAGAAACAGGGCAGGTATTCTACATTCACAGCGAATACTACATTGACATCATCTGTTACATATAAAGCTTTTTGTTACTGTTTATATTGAAAAATTCAAATCATAGTCTTCTTACTTGGCAGAGAATATTAACAGCAGTAGAAATGCATCTATTGCTCTAGCCTATCCAGCATCCATCTATTCTTTCCTAACAAGCAAGCAAAAATCCAGTCATTTGAAATACATACAATGCAGAAAAATGCACCCGGTACTGCACAAGGAGCAGGATACTTGGTCTAGCCCCTAACAAGCTGTAGTACTTGGGGGAGTGACCTCTGTATCTTGACTGGGCAGCACAGTGGAGCTGTTTATAGGGAGATAGGTGCAGGCGAACTGGTGCATGAGAACAGGATAGCTGACCTTGCCTCTTCTTTTTTTTTTCTTTTTTTCTTTTTCTTTTTTTTTTTTCCGGAGCTGGGGACCGAACCCAGAGCCTTGCGCTCGCTAGGCAAGTGCTCTACCGCTGAGCTAAATCCCCAACCCCCTGACCTTGCCTCTTATTGATGGAGTCATTGAGTGGCCCAGTCAGACAGTGTTGGAGAGGTTGCCCTGATGTTGCAGATAAGGGAGAGCTGGTGGGTTGACAGCTCAGCTACCACCCACACCCAGATCCAGGGTTCTGAATTGGTCCACCCCAAAATCTATATCATCTAAGAATGATTAGGACTCATAAATGAGTCAGTCTTGCTGTTCCAAAGTTTCACTATCTCCATGACACAGGGCAACTACAGAATAACTGGAAGAAGTCACAATGAGGATCCAATACTGATGGTATTACAGAAGCCAGAGATCTCAAACCAGACCAATGACTCATTACAATGAACAATCGCAAGTGAACATATGTGGGCAGAGGGGTTTACTGAGGGACACAGTGTAACACACTACAGCTTCTACAGTGAGATTTTTCTGTTTGCTTGTTTGGGTGTGTTTTATTATGTGGGGGTGGTTGTAAGGGTGAAGGGTAAAAATGAGGGGATGGGGAGATGAGCAAGACTGGGGTACATGATGTGAAACTCACAAATAATCAATAAAAGTTTAAAAACCGAGTCAGAACTTTTACATGTGCACAGGTCATAGTATTAAATATGATGTCTAGCTTTAGCTTTGAGTAGACATTGGAATTATAATAAAGAAATAGCATAATTCCATAAGAAAGGAAATGGAAAATCTTTGATATAAATCATTAAATAGGGAAAGAAATTCAATGATATATGACAAAACTTTGTGTATTCATCAGTTAAGTTTATATCCTTCAGTTGGTAAAGAGGAGTAGAATCTAACATGCAAAGAAGGGTCAGGTTGAGTGTACACACACACACACACACACACACACACACACACACACAAAGGTGACTACAACAGTATTAAAAAAAACCTTATAGTTTATGAGGTATAGAGACATAAAGTGATAATATAATTTATTTGATAAGTCAAAACATAAAGATAAAAACATGGTCAAATGGAATTCTATTCATAGATGTACCTCTCAGACTATATCAGTGACCCATTACAGGGGCTTCTCCTAATGTGTCCCCAGGACTAACAGCAATGATGCCACCAGGGCATATGATGAATGCAAGAGCCCTGAGCAACCTTGAGTCTTACTTTGTTTTTCTTTGTATTTTAATATGCTCTTAGGTTAGTTTGGCAAAATGTTAACTTTAAAAAATATTTTAAAGAATTTTATAATTTGAGCAATGTTCAAGTGTGGAAAAGATTATAGAACTTCACCAAAGGCATGAGAGAAGAGAAAACCAATATTAATCCAAAAGTTCTATTCTAGAGTGCACAGGGAATTAAATATAAAACATTTGAGGTTGATGGAGAATAGATAATGCTGACATTGAACACCCCAAAAGTGATTCTCTATCTTAGAGAAATGTAATTTCTAATCTGCAAACAGTGGTCTACATGATGTTCAGTGGAGACTGTTGAGGGATTCCTGTTGAGTTATGTCACGGTTACAGCATTTCCAAGTTTGTAATGGTAACAAGATTAAAGTCTCATTGTACACATAGGATACTTTCCATGGTATTTAAAAATGCCTTTAAATTAATTTAAATCTTTACTTATTCTTTGTTATAAATTTTATGCAACGTTGACACATATTTAGAAAATGTCAAACTAAGCATAGTTCAGAACTATTTGAAATTTATACCAAACAATAAAATAAATATAGTAATTGTATCAACCAGATATACTAGCATTTAATAGCAGTATCTACCCCAACTACCCACCCACTCCTACCTCACCCCTGTAGCATCCATCTTCTCTGGTGCATCAAGCCTCAACAGGACCAAACTCCTCCCCTCCCACTGATGCCAGATGAGGCAGTCCTCTGCTACATATGTATCTGGTGGTTCCTCAGAAAATTGGAAACAACTCTACCTGAAGAACCAGCTATATTACTCCTGGGCATATACCCGAAAGATGCCTCAACATATAACAAGGACATGTGCTCTATTATGTTCATAGCAGCATTATTTATAACAGCCATAAGCTGGAAGCAGCCCAGATGTCCTTCAACAGAGGAATGGATATAGAAAAAGGAACATTTACCCAATGGAATATTACACAGCTATTAAAAATGATGCCTGCATGAACTTTGTAGGCCAATGGATGGAACTAGAAAATACCATCCTGAGTGAGGTAACCCAATTACAGAAAATCACACTGGGTATGCACTCATTGAGAAGTGGATAATAGCCCAAAAGCTCGAATTGCCCAAGATGCATTCCACAGACAACAGGAAGCTCAAGAAGAAGGATGACCAAAATGTGGATACTCCCACTCCTTCTTGAAAGGGGAAAAAATATCCATAGGAGAAGATATGGAAGCAAAGTTTAGAGCAGCAACTGGAGGAATGGCCATTCAGAGCCTGCCCCACATGTGGCCCATATATATACAGCCACCAAACCTAGATAAGATTGATGAAGCTATGAAGTGCATGCTGACAGGAACTGGATATAGATGTCTCCTGAGAGACACATCCAGAGGATGTCCAATACACAGGTCAATACTAGCAGCAAATCACTGAACTGAGAATGGGACCCCGTTTAGGGGAATTAGCGGAATGATTGAAAGAGCTAAAGGGGCTTGCAACCCCATAAGAACAACAATGTCAACCAACCAGAGCTTCCAGGGACTAAACCACTACCATGGACTGACCCAGGGCTCCAACTGCATATGTAGCAGAGAATAGCCTTGTTTGCGCACCAGTGGAAGAAGAGGTGGGGATGCGGGCTTAGGGACAGGAAACTGGGAAAGGGAATATCATTTGAAATGTAAGTAAAGAAATATATGTAATAAAAAATTTAAAAAAATGACATAAAGAAAGAAATAACCCAGACATCCAAAGACATACATGGTATGTACTGGCCGATAAGTGGATTAATATCCTAAAGTCTCAGAATACCCATGATATAACTCATAGATCATTCAGCTTTTAAAACAACCTTTAGCTTCCTCTTAGTTTTGGATTTGAGTTATTGAGGTTTTTCTCAATTTCATCTTCAATTCAGCTTGAATTCTCTTCAATATTTCTATACCCAATTTAATAAAGATGGAGAAAAAAACAAAAAAAGAATTCATTTATCATGTTAACTGCTATTTCCTTTAAGTTCATTGAGCTGATTTTGTCCTTTAAACTCTTTAAACACCTTGATATAATATATGAAGTGGCTTTTAAATTCTATACCATGGAGATTATCTAGGTCATTCTTACTGAAGATCATTGATATAGTATTTTAGTGTTTTGCTCTTTCATTTTTCATTTGTATATTTTTTAATGAATCCTGCGTACATAGATTTACTTCATTGCTAATGAGTCTGATATTGAGATTCTGTGCTGTCTCATTAAGGGAAGTTTGTAAATTTAATTTTGAATATAAATGTAATCTTTAAATTAATGCAGCTGCTGTATTTCTTTACCTTAGCTAATCCCAATAACAGCACACACACACACACACACACACACACACACACACACACACACAGAGACACAGACACACAAAGATTTCTTTCAAAACTTCACCTCATTACCTAGGCAGTATTGATCTATTTTAATCTCTAAACTAATCTGGCTACCTCCCATGATGCCTGCATTTTATTATTGATCTGATTCTTTGGGTTTCAGGTGCATTTCCATGATCTCCCTCTGGACCCTTTCCCCCTGGCTCCAAGCTCCAACTCCTCCTCTTTCTCTCCTTTCTCTGGCTGGTAGAAGTCCTGCCCTATTCTTTCTCATTTTACTAAAGGATAAAATAAACACTCCACCTGAAAAGGTAATAGAATCAGAATATCATTGGAGAAACACTTTTTATTGAAGTGGAAGCAAAGCTTTAAAATAGTACTGTTTGACATTTTTAAACTATTTTGCAGAGGTGGCAAAATGTGTGAAAAGATATTTAGGTAGATAATAATGAAATCACTGTGTAATTAAATAAACCCTGTGCAATTCTTTTTTTTTTTTTTCTTTTTTTCGGAGCTGGGGACTGAACCTAGGGCCTTGCGGTTGCTAGGCAAGTGCTCTACTACTGAGCTAAATCCCCAACCCCCAACCCTTTGCAATTCTTATGCAATTCTTTTTTGCCAGAAAGAAGTGGAAAGAGAGAGAAATGAGGCAAAAATACTTTGAATTATAGTGTGACCCAGAGGGCAGCTAAGATGTGCAATCTAATTAACACAATATCCTAAGAAAAGTTACAAATCATATTTGACTGGTGTTAAGGAAAGACTTCTAACATCTATGACTAACGAAGCTTTTTACTTTTATCTGGACAGACATTTTACAACATCATCGTAAAGAGCCCAAAACAGTATCTTAAAGATAAATCATGCTGAAATAAAGATGTGGTTTCCATAGAGCAAAATATAAACCTGTATTTAGAAGAGAGCTGGTGCAAAATTACACCCCACTCATAGCTTAATATTTCATATTTAAATTCAAAGAGTTCAGGTGTTGGCTGTACAGTGGTTCTGAGTATATGTTGCTCATTTGTATAAAATTTCAATCTGTTTTCATTAGTAACCCAAAAACATGTCTTAACTCTCAGCTTTTATTTCCTGTTTTTGCTTTTCTTATTGACACCTCACTGAGGGATTGACACACCAGAAACTTTCAGAAAAGACATTAACATTATCTACATTTCATACTGAAACCAAGCCATAAATTGAACACCCTGAGTTTATTAAATTAGAGATTTTGTTTCCCACTTTGGTTTTCTGCTTCTTCTTGCCCAAGCCCCAAGTGCATGTGAGGAAGATTTCAATCCATGTTCACCTTGTATTCCAAATAAAATTGAAAAACTTGCACGTATTTTTGGAAAATTTAAACATATCATCTCCCAGATTTCAACATTTTAAGTTAACTTATTGGAACTTGCCTTTAGTCTATACTGGTGTTTACTCAAAACCAAAACATGTAAAAAATGATATTTCTTTCTGAAGGAATTGCTTTATTATTCCATAACAAAAATCATTGGTTTTTATGTTCTAGTCTTATGCCTTTTCTGCATTAGAGCATAGCTGTTACAATAAGGAGTAAATGATGAATTTTCATATCTAAGGTCATATTATTGTTGAAAATTACTACTCCCACTGCTTCCATGAGGAACACGCTACCCTAGATTGTTCATACTTGTTAACTAACTTAGTCTCTCCTTCTCTGAGGGCAAAGGAAGGGGAATATGAGGGGAGAGGAGGAGAGAGGGAGAGACTGGGAGGAGAGGTGGGTGGTGAAGCTGTGATTGGAATGTAAAGTAAATAAATAAATAATTAATAAAGAAACCAACAAACAAAAAATGAATTATATTGGGTTTTAATAGGAATTGCACTGAATCTATAGATTGCTTTTGGTAAGATGGTCATTTTTACTATGCTAATCCTACATATCCATGAGTGTGAGAGATCTTTCCATCTTCTGATATCTTCAATTTCTCTTTTCGAAAACTGAAGTTCTTGTCAGACAGGTCTTTTACTTCCTTAGGTTACAGTTACACCAATATATTTTATATTATTTTTGGCTATTGTGAGTGGTATCATCTCTCTAATTTCTTTCTCAGTCCATTTATCGTTTGTATAATTGTCCTTCCTACAAGGTGTATAGGAGTAATGACAGAACAAAAATTGAGGGAATGGCCAACCAATGATTGGTCGAGCTTGAGATCCATGCCACAAGAGGGAGCCCACCACTGACAATGTTAATGATAATCTGTTATATTGACAAATAGGAGTCTAGCATAACTATCATCAGAAAGACTTTACCCAGCAACCCGATGGAAACACATGCAGAGACCCACAGTCAAACATTAAGCAGAGCTTGGAAAATTCTGCGGAAGAGAAGGAAGAAAGATTTAGGAGCCTGCACAGGGTGAAGGACACCACAGGAAAACCCACAGAATCAACTAGCTTGGCACCGTAAGGGCTCACAGAAACTGAACCATCAACCAGGGAACATGCATGGGACTGACCTAAACCCTAAGCACATATGTCACAATTGTGCCGTTTGGTCTTCATAAGGGACTCCTAATAGTAGGTGTATAGGCTGTTTCTGACTCTGTTGCCTGGCTTTGGGCCACTTCTAGCCTCAGCAGGAAAAATAACTCCTAGTCTTACTACAATGTGATATGTCAAGGCTGGTTGAGATCCATGGAAGGCTTTCCTTTTTCTGAAGAGAAAGGGAGGAGTGGAGTGGAGTGGGGGGAGTTGCTGGTGGGGAGGAGCTGGGTGGAGAGGAGGGAGGGGAAACCATGGTCAGGATGTAATCAGCCAGACTAACAAGAGGACACAAAGAGTGTGCCAAATTAACAAAATCAGAAATGAAAAGGGAGACATAACTACAGAATCAGAGGAAATTCAAAAAATCATCAGATCTTACTACAAAAGCCTATATTCAACAAAACTTGAAAATCTGAAGGAAATGAACAATTTCCTAGACAGATACCAGGTACCGAAGTTAAATCAGGAACAGATAAACAGTTACCCCATAACTCCTAAGGAATTAGAAGCAGTCATTAAAGGTCTCCCAACCAAAAAGAGCCCAGGTCCAGATGGGTTCAGTGCAGAATTCTATCAGAACTTCATAGAAGACCTCATACCAATACTATGCAAACTATTCCACAAAATTGAAACAGATGGAGCACTACCGAATTCCTTCTATGAAGCAACAATTACTCTTATACCTAAACCACACAAAGACCCAACAAAGAAAGAGAACTTCAGACCAATTTCCCTTATGAATATCGACGCAAAAATACTCAATGAAATTCTGGCAAACCGAATCCAAGAGCACATCAAAACAATCATCCACCATGATCAAGTAGGCTTCATTCATTCTTATATTTTCATGAGAATGCTGAGATTACTTACTGTAATCTCTAACAGGGTTCTATCATGGAATGTTTCATATCATACCTTCTTCCTTCTTGGTGTTTGTTTTCATTTTGTTCTTATTTTTGAAATTTGATCATTTATTCATTACCATGTAGTATTTGATAAATTGCAATATAGTTGAATACTTTTGTATTTATAAACCTTCTATTTTTTTGATTTATCTACTGGATAAATTAATCCCAACTGAGCAATATGTTCTGAAATACTACTTAGGAGTGACTCTAGTATAAATAGGGGTTTATAAATTCTTTGTTTTAATCTTGTGTTGCTTCTCTGCCTTGTTACTGACATAATTGTTTGTAATAGTACATTATGAGCAATGTAATAAAAATGTGATTCTGTAAAGTGTGTTTTTCAATTTCAGCTCTTCATTTTTCTCTGTTCTTTGAAACAGTGTCTTCATGTTTTATGGATACAATGTCTTTTTGACCTCTTTGAAGATAAGCAAATATTGGCTTTCATCTTGTTTTTCTGTGCTTTTGCTTTTCTCCCAATGGCAATTTTCTTTTTGCTTGGTCTTGCCTTTCCTGTTCTCAAGTGTCTAGCTTTGTCTGTGTGGTGTGCCAATCTTATCGTTTTTTGTTTGTTTTTTTTTTTGGAGACTTTTTATTTCTCTACAGAAGTTTTGTTTCAAATCTGTAGCTACACAAACAGCCTCTGAATTCAGCAAATTCTTTTTGGAAAAAAAGATTGTTCTCAGGTTTTAAATTTTCTCTCTAGCCTCTTGTGGTCTCTCTTTACTATAGAATACAAATGAGTTTTGTTTTAAATCAACTCGAGACTTCATCTTTTACAAAGAGCTTAAAATATTAACAATAGTGTCATAAATAAAAAATGCATCTGCTTTCTTTCCTTTATTGTGTTTGCATTCTTAATGTCTCTGAATTCATGTTTTCTGGAAGGACATTGCTAGGCGATATTGCTATTAGTCATTGCTCTCTGATTTGGCTTATAAATTATACAGCTTGATATTATTTCTGGTAAAAGTCTTGTGGATTACTTTAAAAGTTCAGAATCTCTTAATTACAGTTTTATAATTAGGTTAAGAATGAAACTACAAGTTAAATGTCTATATATGAAGGAATTTTTCATCTTAGCTGTTGCCTACAGATTTTAGTCTTCCAAAATTATGTGGATAGGTATTTGGGAAAGAAGATTTAAAAGAAAAAAGTTCACAGTGTTGTTATGTATGCTTTATAATTTTATTCTGATATATTTTAATGAGTTGTTTTATTTTTATTTTTTTATTATTTATTTATTTTTACACTCCAGATTTTGTTTCCCTTTTAGTCCACCTCCCAACTGTTCCCATACCTCCTTCCACCGTCCTGCCCTGCCTCCACAAGGATGTTCCTACCCTACCCACCCCACCAGACCTTTAAACTTCCTGGGGCCTCAAGTCTCTTTAGGGTTAGGTGCATATTCTCTGACTGAACACAGACTCGGGAGTCCTCTGCTGACAAGCTCTTCAATAGCTCCTTATTCAAATAGGAGTATCTATACTGTAAACATTGCATTACAATGTTGAGGGTGCTGTAAGCTTTCAAACTATCTTTCCAAGGCTATACTGTTCTTTCCCTGCTACACTTTGGCAGGTGGGGAATTTGCCAGCCTCGCTTCTAATGGCTGAGACATCTCACCAGCCTTCTGCTACACTATTTAAAGAACAACTTTTAGAACATGTGAAGTTTGGTTTATACATATGGCTATATATGTTTGGCCATGACTATCCCTATAAGTTTTCTCTGACTTCTTTGTTATCCTTTATGTGGCAGACTAAATGGCATATTTTGGTAAGTTGATTCTTAATCAAAGACCACTTTTCCTTTAATCTTATATTAACTCAAATTATAATATTTAAAAATAATTACAATTAACTTTTAAAGCATATAATATATTAGTTATCATTATAATATTTTCGAGTAAAATTTGTTTTAATTATTCCTTTCTTCCTCAATTCTTACCATTCCCTTATTCTATTTTTTAATGTTTTATTCATATTTACTTAATTTATATGTATATATTACAAACTTGAATTTGCATATATAAAAGAACATATAATTTTTTCTTTCTTTTTCCTTTCTTTTTTTCTTTTCCTTTCCTTTCCTTTTTTTCCTCCTTCCTTTCTTTTTTTTTTCTTCCCAGGTTTGGGTCACCTCACTTAACATGATACTTACCAATGATCATTTTGGCTTCTGTCCATCTTTTGGTATAGTATGTGCATCTGATTCTTCCAGCTGCTTGTTGGGCCATGCTAGGCTCTGTAAACACATCATAGCATAAGTAATAGTGTCAGATCTTGGAGACTCTCCTTGAGCTGGATCCCAAGTTGGGCCTGTCACTGGATCTCCTTTTCCTCAGGCTCTTCTCCATTTCCATCCCTGAATTTCTTTCAGACGGGAACAACTCTGGGCCTGAGTTTTTGACTGTAGGATGACAACCTGCTTCCCTATATTTTTACTACAGGTAGACTCTACAAGTTCCCTCTCCACACTGTAGGACATTTCATCTAAGGTCCCCTCTTTGAGCCCTGAGAGTCTCTCGCCTTCCAGGACTCTGGTACATTCTAGAGTGCTGTCTCCCCAACCCCAAGGTTTCCTGTTTCCATTTTTCTGCTGGAACTCAGTGTTTCACTCCTGTTTCTCCTCTCAATATCTGATCATGTTCCCTTTCCCACTCCATGTCTCCTCCATCCCAGATCCCTCCCTTACTCTGCCCTACAATGATTGCGTTCTTCTCCCCCTGCCCCCAAGTGGAATGGAGGCATCCTTACTTAGGCCCTTCTGGTTATTAACCTTCTTGAGTTCTGTTGATTGTATCCTGGGTATTCTGTACTTTTCTGGCTAATATCCTCTTGTTAGTGAGTACATACCATGTATATCATTTTGGGTCTGAGTTACCTCACTCAGGATGATATTTTCTAGTTCCTTTCATTTGTTTGTGAATTTCATGGAGTCATTGTTTTTAATAGCTGAGTAGTTTTTCACTGTCTAAGTGAAACCACATTTTCTGTATCCATTCTTCTGTTGTGGAACATCTGGGTTGTTTCCAGCTTCTGGCTATCACAAACAAGGCTGCTACAAACATAGTGGAACACATGCCCCTTGTGCCATAGTGGGGCATCTTTTGGGTATATGCTCAGGAGTAGTATAGCTGGATCTTCAGGTAGATCTATTTCCAATTTTCTGAGGAGCCTCCAGATTAATTTTCAGAGTGTTTGTACCAGTTTGCAATCCCACCAACAAAGGAGGAGTGTTCCTCTTCACATTCTTGCCAACATGTGCTGTCGTCTGAGTTTTTTATCTTAGCCATTATGATTGGTGTAACATGGAATCTCAGGATCATTTTGATTTGCATTTACCTGATGACTGAGAACTTTGAACATTTCTTTAAGTGCTTCGAGATTCCTCTGTTGTGAATTCTCTGTTTAGTTCTATACTCCATTCTTTGATTGGGTTGTTCGTTTTCTGGGGGTTAGCTTCTTGAGTGATGTGGAGTTAGTGAAGATTTTTTCTAAATCTGTAGGTTGCTGATTTGTCCTATTGACTATGTCCTTTGCTGTATAGAAGTTTTTCAATTTCATGAGGTCCCATTTGTCAATTCTTGATCTTAGAGCATGAGCCACTGGTAATCTGTTCAGGAAATTTTCTCCTGTGCCAATGAATTTGAGGCCATCATTACTCACTTGTGTAGCTGAGACTGGCATTCCATCTAGCTTATTATTTTGTAAGCTTTGCATTGCCTTGTTTTCCAATTTAGTAATTTTGTCCACCCAGGTATCCTTACTTGGTTATTAGTCTTCCTATAAAAGGAACAAATCAGATATTCAGGAGTGTGCTTTATTTGCAATACATACCTTAAAAAAATGTCCTAGTTAAAAAAAGTCATAAAAAACAACATTTAAGTTTTTGGAACTTGAAGAATAATAAAAGCAATAACAAAAATAACCATAATGATGATAATACAAACCAAATGTTGTTGGTGAGATGGATAAAATATTCAACATTTTTATTGTTTCTAACATGTTATCAGATCTAGATATTTCAGCTGATCAGATCCAGGACAAAATTCTTGCATGTGATCCAAAATCTGGTAAAATATTTGAAGCATTGAGTTTTAAGACATGTCTTATTACATATAATCATATATTTTTTAAAAAATAATATTTTTAGATTAACCATCTAGCATGAGTCAGTCAAGCTATTATCTTATATCCTGTTTTTAATTTTTACTTATACAAATAAAGGAACTCAAGAAAATAAAGGAAAACATAAACCAAAGCAGAAGGTTTGCTGATGTGTCATGTACATATTTAAGACTTCTACATATGCAATGAACCAGCACTGATTATTGGCCACTAAGAAAGTAAAATCTAATTTGCATGAATATTCTGTTCCAAGCTACTCTGTGACTTATTATAGCTTTTTACGCAGAAAACCTAAAAGTATAAGGAAAAAAAAAATCCTCTGAGTTTGCCAGGTGCATTCTTGCTGAATCAGTCTAGTTGGTATAATGCCAATTTCTGTTTGGAAGAAAAAAAAGATGAAAAGAAAGAAAAGAAAAAAAAATCCTCCAGGAATAAAATGCTAAGGATGTTTAAAGAGAAATAGCACACTGAACACTAAACTTGAAAGTTGCAATTCAAAAAAAGTTGCAATTCAAGCAGTTCTTCACTATACCACAAACAACAATAAAAAGAAGTAAATATGATTTCAGTATAACAGCAATTTCAGAATATTTACGAGTATAATTTCTGACAGGCAGTTTCTTTCCCTCGGTGATACAGATATAGGCCAGATTAGACCAGATTAAAATTAGATAGAGGCAGATTTATTAGGAGGCAGCTCTACAGTGGGTTCACCAGTCTCACAGGTGGAGGACAGTGAAGTCACACATCTAGGCTAAGCAAGGCAGGGCGTGTTATAAAGTTTAGGCAAGGAGTGATGACATGACAGGTAGGAGCTGGGATTTTGCCCATACTAGTTTAAAAACTGAGACCCTGGGCAGGCACTCTTGGGTGGGTTGCCTGAAATGCGGAGACTTGGGTGATGGCATGTTTATGTTAGCCAGTTTTCTCCAAACAGACATAGTGTTTTCTCTAAGCCCGGCAGCTTTGGGAGAAGGAGGGCAGATGAGTTTTCCCAATCTGCACAGGGCAGAAGCAAGGGTTCCAGAGTAATACCCCAAACTCTTTGAGTATAGGGGCACAGATTCAGATCTGGCTACTTCCTGCTGAAGAGGGATGGCATGGGTGGAAGAGTGGGGAGTTCGAGGGTTTGTGCTCCGTGAGAGGTATGGGTGGAGGAGCATTTGATTGACAGTAAATGAAGGTTTCTCTGTGGTTGATGGGGCACCCATTTTGGCCATCAGGCCCAGAAAATCTAACAGATTTTTCTGTGAAGCAGGACTGTGAAGAAAGACTGCCCTGTTTTGTCTAGGCAAAGTGAGTCAGTCAACTTTGCAGTTGTCTATCTGTCCAAAGTTTGACAGTCAGCAATCAAGGCAAAGGGCAGTTTGTAGCCCAGTGTCTATTTTGCCACATTTAAAAAGCAAACTTTAGGTGGAGGTTCTTCAGTGTCCATCTTTTTTGGAGGAGATCAGTGGTTCTGTTAGGAGCTGGTATGTCTATATTACAAAATCTCTCTGTATTAAACATTTTTAAATGTCATATTCTGTAGATCTCTGAAGTGTTTGAAGACCACTCATTTATCTAAAGTCTATCTAAATAAACAAATATTTGATTTTTGCGATTTACTTTTTGTTTAACTTTGAATATATATAAAGTTAAATAAAGTTTATTCATTTATCATGATTATAAGAATAGCTATAAGCATATTAAAGAATATGACTATGAGGTCGTTGATAATTAATGTGTATATTTTAATTATGTTTCACAGTTTTTTTTAATTGTATTTAATCTCATTTTTTTTAATACTCCAAAATTTATTCCCTTCCTGGTCCACCCTTTGAATGTTCCACATTCCATATCTCCTTCCCACTTCCCCATCCCTCCGGTCTCCAGGAGGATGTCCTGACCCAACCAGACCCCTCCACTCCCTGGGGCCTCCAGTCTCTTGAGGGTTAGGTGCATCATCTCTGACTGAACCCAGACCCTGCAGTCCTCGGCTGTATATGTGTTGGGGGCATCACAGAGGTGGTGTATGCTGCCACAGGATTCAGCAGCTTCTGTCCATTGGTTGGGTGTGAATATCTGCCTCTGACTCATTCAGCTGCTCGCTGGGTCTTTCAGAGGGCAGCCTTGATCGGTCAGTTTTTGTGGGTACTCCATAGCCTCAGCAATAATGTCAGGCTTTGGGGCCTCTACTTGAGCAGGATACCACTTTGGGCCTGTTGCTGGACCTCCTTTTCCTCATGATTTTCTCTATTTTTGTCCTTGCAGTTCTTTCAGACAGGAACAATTATGGGTCAGAGTTTTGACTGTGGGATGGCAACCCATCCCTCACTTGATGCCTTGTCTTTCTGCTGGAGGTGGGGTCTACTAGTTCCCTCTCCCCAGTGTAGGGCATTTCATCTAAGGTCCCTTTCTTTGAGTCTGGAGAGTCTCTCACCTTCCAGGTCTCTGGTACATTCTGGAGGGTCCTTCCACCCCCCACCAAAGGTTGCCTGTTTATATACATTTTACTGGCCCTCAGGTCTTTAGTCCTTTCCCCCACCCAATACTTGATCATGCTCTTCTCTTCCCCTCCCTGTCCCTTTTCCTGCCCAAGTTGCTCCCTCTCTCCCCCCTCCTGTGATTGCTTTCTTCTCCCTTCCAAGTGGGATTGAGGTATCCTCACTTGGGCCCTTCCACTTGTTAACCTTTTTGAGTTCTGTGGACTGTATCTTGGGTATTCTGTACTTTCTTTCTTTCTTTTTTTTCTTTTTTTTTTTTTTACTAATACCCATTTATTTTTATTTATTTATTTTTTATTAACTTGAATATTTCTTATATACATTTTTTTATTCCCTTTCGGTTTCCGGGCAAACATCCTTCCCCCCTTCCTTATGGGTGTTCCCTCCCCACCTCCCCCATTGCTGCCCTCCCCCGACAGTCTAGTTCACTTTCATTTTAGCAGGACCCAGGCTTCCCCTTCCACTGGTGCTCTTTAGGATTTTTGCTACCTGAGGTCAGAGTCCAGGGTATCCATGTATAGTCTTTAGGTAGTAAGTCCTGGAAGCTCTGGTGGCTTGGCATTGTTGTACATATGGGGTCTCGAGCCCCTTCAAGCTCTTCCAGTTCTTTCTCTGATTCCTTCAACGGGGGTCCTATTCTCAGTTCAGAGGTTTGCTGCTGCTAATACCCATTTATTAATGAGTACATACCATGTAAGTCCTTTAGGGTCTGAGTTACCTCACTCAGGATGGTATTTTATATTTCCATCCATTTGTCTGCAAAATTCAGGATGTCCTCTTTCTTAATAACTGTGTAGTATTCCATTGTGTAAGTGAACCACATTTTCTGTATCCTTTCTTCTGTTGTGGGACATCTGAGTTGTTTCCTGCTTCTGGCTATCACAAACAAAGCTGCTATTAGCATAGTGGAACACATGCCCCTGTGCCATGGTAGGGCATCTTTGGGGTATATGCTCAGGAGTAGTATAGCTGGATCTTCAGGTAGATCTATTTCCAATTTTCTGAGGAACCTCCAGATTAATTTCCAGAGTTGTTATACCAGTTTGCAATCCTACCAGTGGGATGGAGGAGTGTTCCTCTTTTGCCACATCCTCGCCAAGATGTGCTGTCACCTGAGGTTTTGATCTTAGTCATTCTGATTGGTTTTACAGTTTTTAATAAGTGTTTATATGATATGTTCAAGCTGAAGCTAATGTTAAGAGAGGAAAAGGTTAATAAGTTGGGGAAAATGGCTAAAACCTTGACTGAGGGTTAAAGATCATAAATTGTATTGTAGCTTATTTGGTTATCTCCAGTGTAGAAATTAGCTTTAGGATGGGAGGGGGATTGGCACATTAGGCTGAGAGAAAGGGACTTTTCTGGAGCCAAGTCATTGAGGAGGAGGTGAAATTGTTTGATTAGTGCAGCTGGAACAAGTTTTGGGACCCATGGCAGCAGGGAGAGGTTTGGGGATGTATGCAGTAGCCCTAATTGGGTTTAAGGGAAAAACTGGTGTAAGTAGCCTAGGCATAGTCTTAAAGGAGCTGTAGTTCTTGGAGGCACAGGAGTGACCGCTTGTTTAGGAGTGTTGGAGAGGCCAATGTGCTCAGTATGCGAGCACTTGATTCATTCAACCAGGCCAGCCTGGACTAAGTGGGCAGGGCTGATATGGGAATGAGTAGCCTTGCGGCATGGGCAAAGAGAAATGGGCATTACCAGGACAAGGAGGGGGCTGTTGGAGCATTACTGTAGCTCAGGGAAACAAAAAGGAAGAGGGGGAAGTTGTAAGAGCCATAGTGGGCTAAGGAATTGGATTCTGGAATTTAGAATGAAATTTACAGATAAATGATCCATATATATCTTAGGAGGGTTAGAATAGCAGCCTGATTCAGAGAAGCTTTTGCAACTGGAACAGGTGAGTGTATTGAAGTAAAAAAGGGGGAGGAGTGCCTTGGTCAAAGGAGGGGACTCAAGTTATGGATCTGGGTCCTTGGAGGTAAGGTGGTCTGCTGGCATGGCCATCCTTGCTTATAGGAACTAAGCCATAAAATATTTGCTATACAAGGAAGGATGAAATGGCAATTTTCTGAATACTTGGACAAAAGATAGTTTAGATCATTTGTCCACATATCAGCAGAAAATTTAAGATCACGAAGGCTATTAACATTAAGAGTGCTCTTTGGTGGCCTTTTACTGAAGTCAGGACTTAGAACAAAGGCATTTCATGCTCAAAGTCTGAGACTGTCCAAATTTGGATGAATTTTGTAGCAGGCACCATGGGGACAACTGAGGATCAAATTTAGACTTTGCCTTGGGTGGGTTGCCAGAAACTCAAAGGAGTGAAGACATATTAGCCAGGAGTTTTCTTCAAGTGGCTGGCGGTGTTTTATCTGTGTGGCTGAGGTTGGGAGAAGGAAGGCAAACAGGGTTTTCCAGCTTGTGCAGGACATGAGCAACGGTTCCAGCCTAAAAATTTCATTATGACATTCATAAATAATAAGGATACAAAATAAATATGTAGGTTTTTTCAGAGACCTTGGTCAAGAAACACTATATAAGAAAGGTGATATCTATTTATTCTCTCTCTTTTTTAAATTTATTTTTTATTGGATTTTTTAAATTTACATTTCAAATGGTATCCCTTTTCCTGTTTTCCATCCATTAGTCCCTTCTCTGCTACCCCCTTCTTCTGTAAGGGTGTTCCCCATCTCCAACCACTCCCCCTTCCTGCCTCCCCACCCTGACATTCTCCTACACTGGGAGAGGGGTTCAACCTTGGCAGGACCAGAGGTGTACATTGGTGCCCAACAAGGCCATCCTTTGCTACATATGCAGCTGGAGTCATGGATCTGTCCATGTGTACTCTTTGGGTAGTGGTTTAGTCCCTAGGTTGGTTGGTATTGTTCTTGTAGGGTTGTAAGCCCCTCCAGCTCCTTCGATCCTTTCTCTAACTGCTCCAATGAGGACTTCATTCTCAGTTCAATGGTTTGCTGCTAGCATTCACCTCTGTATTTATCATGCTCTGGCTGAGTCTCTTAGGAGACAGCTATATCAGGCTCCTGTTAGCATGTGCTTCTTGGCTTCATCAATATTGTCTAGTATTGGTGTATATACAGATATAGATTTAGATACAGATTTAGATATATATGGGCTAGATGCCCAGGTGGAGCAGGCTCTGAATGACCATTCCTTCAGTCTCTGTTCCAAACTTTGTCTCCATATCTTCTCCTATGAATATTTTTGTTTCCTCTTTTAAGAAGGACTAAAGCATCCGAACCTTGGTCATCCTCCTTCTTGAGCTTTCTGTGGTCTTTGGATTGTATCATGGGTAATTTGAGCATTTGGGCTAATAGCCACTTATCAGTGAGTGCATACCAGGTGGCTGTTTGTGTGCTTGTTTGTTTGTTTGTTTTGTGACTGGCTTACCTCACTCAGGATGATATTTTCTAGTTACATCCATTTGCCTATGAATTTCATGTAGTCAATTGTTTTTGATAGCTGAGTAGCAAGCACTCCATTGTATAGATGTACCGTCTTTTCTGTATCCATTCCTCTGCTGAAGGGCATCTGGGTATTTTCCAGCTTCTGTCTATTATAAATAAGGCTGCTATGAACATAGTGGAGCATGTGTCCTGGTCATATGTTGAGGCATCTTTTGGGTATATGCCCATAAGAGGTATAGCTGGGTCCTCAGGTAGTTCAATGTCCAATTATCTGAGGAACCTCCAGACTGATTTCCAGAATGGTTTTATCAGTCTGCAATCCCACCAACAATGGAGGAGTGTTCCCCTTTCTCCACATCCTCGCCAGCATTTGCTATCACCTGAGTTTTTGATCTTAGCCATTCTCACTGGTGTGAGGTGAAATCTCAGGGTTGTTTTGATTTGCATTTCCCTTATGACTAAAGATGTTGAACATTTCTTTAGGTGATTGTCAGCCATTCGGCATTCCTCAGCTGTGAATTCTTTGGTTAGCTCTGAACCCCATTATTTAATAGGGTTATTTGTCACCCTGCAGTCTAACTTCTTGAGTTCTTTGTAAATTTTGGATATAAGCCCTCTATCTGTTGTAGGATTGGTAAAGATCTTTTCCCAATCTGTTGGTTGCCATTTTGTCCTATCCACAGTGTCCTTTGCCTTACAGAAGCTTTGCAGTTTTATGAGATCCCATTTGTCGATTCTTGATCTTAGAGCAAAAACCATTGGTGTTTTGTTCAGGAAGTTTTCTCCAGTGCCCATGTGTTTGAGATTCTTTCCCACTTTTTCTTCTATTAGTTTGAGTGTATCTGGTTTGATGTGGAGGTCCTTGATCCACTTAGACTTAAGCTTTGTACAGGGTGGTAAGAATAGATCGATCTGCATTCTTCTACATGCTGACCTCCAGTTGAACCAGCACCATTTGCTGAAAATATTATCTTTTTTCCATTGGATGGTTTTGGCTCCTTTGTCAAAAATCAAGTGACCATAGATGTGTGGGTTCATTTCTGGGTCTTCAATTCTATTCCACTGGTCTATCTGCCTGTCTCTGTATCAATACCATACAGTTTTTATCACTATTGTTCGAGTTCAAGGATAGTTATTCCCCTGGAAGTCCTTTTATTGTTGAGGATAGTTTTAGCTATCCTGGTATTTTTGTTATCCCAGATGAATTTGCAAATTGCTCTAACTCTATGAAGAATTGGATTGGAATTTTGACGGTGATTGCATTGAATCTGTAGATTGCTTTTGGTAAAATGGCCATTTTTACTATATTAATCCTGCCAATCCATGAGCATGGGAGATCTTTCCATCTTCTGAGATCTTCTTCAATTTCTTTCTTCAGAGGCTTGAAGTTCTTATCATACAGATCTTTCCCTTGCTCGCTTAAAGTTATTCCAAGTTATTTTATATTATTTAAGACTATTATGAAGGGTGCCATTTCCCTAATTTCTTTCTCGGCTTGTTTCTCTTTTGTGTAGAGGAAGGCTACTGATTTATTTGAGCTAATTTTATACCCAGCCACTTTGCTGAAGTTGTTTATCAGCTTTAGTAGTTCTCTGGTGGAACTTTTGGGATCACTTAAATATACAATCATATAATCTGCAAATAGTGATATTTTGACTTCTCCTTTCCAATCTGTATTCCCTTTATCTCCTTTTGTTGTCTGATTGCTCTGGTTAGGACTTCGAGAATTATATTGAATAACTAGGGAGAGAGTGGACCACCTTGTCTAGTCCCTGATTTTAGTGGGATTGCTTTAAGTTTCTCTCCGTTTAGTTTAATATTAGCTACTGCTTTGCTGTATATGGCTTTTATTATGTTTAGGTATGGGCCTTGAATTCCTGTTCTTTCCAGGACTTTTATCGTGAAGGGGTGTTGAATTTTGTCAAATGCTTTCTCAGCATCTAATGAAATGATCATGTGGTTTTTATCTTTTAATTTGTTTATATAGTGGATTACATTGATGGTTTTCTGTATATTAAACCATTCCTGCATCCCTAGAATGAAGCCTACCTGATCATGGTGGATGATTGTTTTGATGTGCTCTTGGATTCGGTTTGCAAGAATTTTATTGAGAATCTTTTCGTCACTATTCATAAGGTAAATTGGTCTGAAGTTCCCTTTCTTTGTTGGGTCTTTGTGTGGTTTAGGTATAAGAGTAATTGTTGCTTCATAGAAGGAATTCAGTAGCGCTCCATCAACTTCAATTTTGTGGAATAGTTTGGATAATATTTGTATGACATCTTCTATGGAGGTCTGATAGAATTCTGCACAGAACCCATCTGGACCTGGGCCTTTTTGGTTGGGAGACTTTTAAAGACTTCTTCTATTTTTTAGGAGTTATGCATTGTTTAAATGGTTTATCTGTTCCTGATTTAACTTTGGTACCTGGTATCTGTCTAGGAAATTGTCCATTTCCTTCAGATATTCAAGTTTTGTTTTATATAAGCTTTTGTAGTAGGATCTGATGAATTTTGAATTTCCTCTTATTCTGTTGTTATGTCTCCCTTTTCATTTCAGATTTTGTTAATATGGACACACTCCCTGTGTCCTCTGGTTAGTCTGGCTACGGGTTTATCTATCTTGTTGATTTTCTCAAAGAACCGGCTTTTGGATCTGTTGTTTCTTTGTATTGTCCTTTTTGTTTCTACTTTCTTCTTTGGTGGGAGAATTGGGCTTCAATGATGCCATGTAGTCTTGTTTGTTTGGGTTCCTGCGCTTGTCTCTTGCCATCATGTTGTCTTTGGTGTTACCTTGTTCTACTATTTCTGACAGTGGATAGACCATCCTATAGGCCTTTGTGTCAGGAGTGCTGTAGACCTGTTTTCCTGTTTTCTTTCAACCAGTTATGGGAACATAGTGTTCTGTTTTCAGGCATGTAGTCGTTCCTGTCTACTGGTCTTCAGGTCTTCCTGTGGGCGTGTGTCCTGAGTCCATCAGGCAGGTCACTTGGAGTAGAAACTTTGGTCTTTCCTCTGGTCTCAGGCCTGAATTCACTCCTCAGAGCCGGGTTTCAGTTCTTTGTGAGGGCAGCAACCAGAAGAGCCTGCCCTGCCTTTTCTCGGGACCCTGTGCCCAGGGTGCCCAGATGGTGCTAGGCATTTTCCTCTAGAGTCAGAAATATGGGCAGAGAGTAGTCTCCTTTGGCGTTCCAGGTGTGTCTGCCTCTCTGAAGGTCTAACTCTCCCTCCCATGGGATTTGTGTGCAGGGAACTGTTTGATTGGTTCCCTTCAGATCTGGGCGGAGTCTGGACCACAGCATTCCTGCAGCTTGAGTGCCCCTATCTTCCTGTTCCCAGAAGCCCTGTAAAGATTCCTCTTGGGCCAGGCATGTGGGCAAGTGTGGGCAGTACTGGATGTTTCTTGTGCCCTGCAGTCTCAGGAGTGCCCACCTGTCTGGGTGATGAGTTCTCTCTCCGACGGTGTTTTGGAGCAGGGAGCCATGGGCCAGGATCAGCGAGGTTCGCGCCCCAGCTAGCCCATTTGTTGATTCTTGAACTCAGAGCATAAGCCATTAGTGTTCTGTTCAGGAACTTTTCCCGAAGTGCCCATGTGATTGAGACTCTTCGGCATTTTTTTTCCTTTAGTTTGAGCCTATCTGGTTTGATGTGAAGGTCCTTGATCCACTTGGACTTCAGCTTTGTACAGAGTGATAAGAATGGATCAATTTGCATTCTTCTCCATGCTGAACTCCAGTTGAACCAGCACCATTTATTGAAAATGCTATTTTTTTTCCATTGGATTGTATTAGCTCCTTTGTCAAAGGTCAAGTGACCACAGGTGTATGGGCTCATTTTTGGTTCTTCAGTTCTATTCCACCTATGTACCTGCCTGTATCTGTACCAATACCATATAGTTTTTATCAATATTGATCTGTAATACAGCTTGAGGTTAGAGATGGTGATTTCCCCAGAAGTTCTTTTATTACTGAACATAGTTTTCACTATCCTAGGTTTCTGTTATTCCAAATGAATTTGCAATTTGCTCTTTCTATCTCTGTGAAGAATTGAGCTGGAATTTTGATGAAGATTGCATTGAATCTGTATATCTGAATACATGTTCTTATTCTCACAAATATGATGGTGTGTGTTTGTGTGTGTATGAGTGTGTTTATAAGTGTTCTGGAAATTACAAAAATCTGTGAAGCAACACAGATTATATGTTTATCACCAAGCTGGTATTCTTTTTTATATGATCAAAATACCACCTAATTTTTTATACCAGATGCACAAACCTGAGAGTCCTTTTAGTACTCTGCTTTTATCTTTATGTTTTTTTACCTTACCATATTTTCACCTGTATGAAACTGTTCAAACCTTAAAGTATATAGAATCTCCATGGTTAATACTCCATAAAAGACAAAGGAGAAGTACAGGCAAAGTACATACTAGTTCTAATGCAAACTGATTTTGTTCTTGCTTTCTTGTAATAAATCATCGAGAATGTAGCATTATTTTGGGAAAGATATTAGAACCAGGTCACCATTACAGGCTTTCAGCTACATTCCAATGTGTTGCAAGTGGAAAACATATACTTCAAAAGGATCAAAAGTGAATAAATTTGCATAATTAACAGTCCTGCTCCTCTGTAGTCAGGGAAACAGCATTCTCTGAGAGTTTTTAGATTACATTTCTGCTTTGTTCCAGTGCACTTGAAAGATGAAACCTTAACATTTCATCTGTAGGAATGGAACCTTATTTAAGATCTTAATGCCCTGGAAGAAGGCTCTTCTGTAAAACCTAACTGTATTGTGGCCTACATTTATACTGATTAAAGAGTAAGGGTGATTCAACTTGTGTTTAAAGAAGTTGGGAGAAGGAGGTACTACCCTGAAAGATTCTCTGAGCAGACCAGTAGTGTATCTTGACATGTTTTAGGAGACCAGGTAATCTCAGAATAGTCATGTATTAAGAGACCAGGCTATCTTAGAATAATTGAATGATGGCAGATATTAAATCACAGATGCTGCTTGATAAACAACTTCATGTAGGAGAGAAAGTGGAGTGGCAGAGAAGAGACATAGAGAAAACCAGACTGTGATAATTTAAACATTTAGAAACAAAATCCCAGTCTTATGTGATGTGATAAGAAGAAATGGGTTTTAGGAGCCAGGAGAAAGTACAGTCAGTGCTTAAGGCTGTATAATGGTCTTCCAGTATACAGCTCAATTTGTAGCCTCACGTTGGGTGGCTAACAGCCATTTGTAACTCCAGCTCCAAATTATCTTCCATCTTTGGTTCTCCATGGACGCTTGCACTTCATGTTCATATACCCCACCATCACCATATAATCAAAAATTAAATAAGAAAATGAGTTTATAGATTACAAATTTTTGTTTCTATTCACTTCAGAGATAGACATGACATTATTCAAGATGATAAAAAGTGACAATACTTTATGGATTGATAAAACTGCTGGAACCAGACATGTTGAGTTTAAGATACGTATTTGGTTTTCTAATAAAAAGACTTGATAAATTATGAGACATAAAGATGAATAAGACAGGAAAAAAGGCCAAAAAGTATATGAAGATCAAAGGGACTTAGAAGATTGAGGTCCATTTGATAGTCATCACCATAGATAATATTTAAATTAATAGCAGCTAAACATAATGAATCTAGATATAGATATTCAATATATAATTAAACATAAAATTTAGAGACTTAAAGTTATAGCTCAGTATTCAACACGTAGGTAGCCCTGGGTTCAATTTCCAAAACCAAAATAAAAGAGTAATTAGGACAATATTAAATTTATAAACACATTAATATTTTATAAATATTGTATTGTGGTAACATTTTTCTTATAAATAAATGATTTTTTCCACATACACATATTTTAGTGCAAATTTTGTTATATCTAAATGTATCAAAGTATAGTTACAATGAAATCTAGGCAGAAAAGGTATAACTGTCGTAATTTTACCAACATTACTAAGAGAAAAACTGTTACATACATTTTTAAAGTTTTAATTATTCAGGAAGGCCAGTCTTAGCTCTCTAGAGTTAATTCATTTTCCTAAAATATCCATAGAACACTTTCCAATGTGCACACCTCAAAGTAGTCAGTGTTCTAATGAAATATGCCTAGAATAGTTTGATTTTCTTCTATAATAATAAATGTGATTAAATTCAATGTGTCTATATCTTTGAAAGTATTACTGAATACTTTCTAAACATTCAACATTCAAAAATTATGTTCATCTCAAAGTCTGAAATACCAAAAATGAGTCTCAAAATATTAAATGGTTTTACAATACCACCAACATCATGTGAAAACACTTTCAACATTTACCATGAATGCATAACTTAACGGGTACAGGTTTGTGCTTAGTATTGTGTGTATTTACATTATGCTAGTTGGAAGTGAGGTTAATCATTTTGTATTTACTTCTCTGTTCATGTGTTTGATGAAGATCCCTAGACAATGTAGTTGTTCAGCTCTCTTAATTTATAGGGTTTTCAAATTTTCATTTTTTTTTTAGAAATATATATGGGAACTCTATATATTTTGGATATTAGTCCTCTATTAGATGTAGGGTTAGTGAAGATCTCTTTGTTTTGCCTTACAGAAGTTTCTCAGTTTTAAGAGGTCCCATTTGTCAATTGTTGATCTTAGAGCTGGAGCCATTGGTGTTCTGTTCAGGAAATTTCCCCCTGTGATAATGCTTTCAAGGATATTTCCCAATTTCTCTTCTTCTAGATTCAGTGTATCTGGCTTTATGAGGAGCTCCTTGATCCACTTGTACTTGAGCTTTGTACAAAGTGATCAGTAGAGATCAATTGGGGTTCTTCTACATGCATATGACCAGCTAGACTAGCACCATTTGTTGAAGATGCTTTCTTTTGTTCACTGTATGGTTTTGGCTTCTTTGTCAAAGATCAAGTGTCTGTAGGTGTGTGGGTTTATTGCTGGGTCTCTGTACCAATGCCATGAGGTTTTTATCACTATAGTTCTGTAGTATGTATTAACATTTGGCATGTCATTTGTTGTTTTCTATATTCAATGTTTTAGAGATTAATGTTTTTAGTTAGGGTTTTATTGCTATGAGCAGACACCATGACTGAAGCAAGTCTTATAAGGACAACTTTTAATTGGGGCTAGTTTACAGGTTCGGAGGTTCAGTCCAGTATCATCAGGGCAGCATGTAGGCAGGCATGATGCAGGTAATCCTCAGAGTTCTACATCTTCTTCTGAAGGCTGCTAGTGGAATACTGACTTCTAGGCAGCTAGGGTAAGGGTCTTAAGCCCATGTCCATAGTGACACACCAATTTGAACAAGGCCACACCTCCAAATAGTGCCACTCCCTGGCCAAGCATATTTAAACCATGATATTCCACTCCCTGGCCCTCATAGGCTTCTTCAAACACATGAGTTTATGGGGGCCATATCTAGCCATAGCAGAACAAAAAGGTACTTTTAGTCCAACTTCATAAATCCCCATAGTCTATAGCAGTATCAGCATTGTTAAAAGTACAAAGTTCAAAGTCTCTTCTGAGATCCATCCAATCACTTAGCTGTAATCCCCCAAAGCAAGACAGGAAACCAGTTGGGTAAACTCCAAACTCTGCATCTTCATATCTGATGTCAAAGTGATTTTCAGATTCCAACTCCTTTTTCATCTTTGTTGATCACAACAAACTTCTTTCTCCTGGGCTTGTTCTACTCCCTGTTATCACCTTCCCTCAGCAGATAGCCCATAGCTCTGTCATCGCAAACATCTTGGGGTCTACAGTGCAATTTCAATGTTACAACTTCTTGTTTCAATATCTGTGTTCCACATATGATATTCTTGGCTCTTCTAACCTCAGGTTGATCTACTCCACTGCCACTGCTATTTTTGGTGATCAGCCTATGGAACTGGCATCTCCAATATGCTGGGATCTTCTGATGCAGCTAGCTTCACCAAACGCTTCTCATAGGCTTCCTTCATGGTGTCAATCCTTTGCATGACCTCTTCAGTCCTGGGCTGTCAATTACAACTGAGGCAGCATTTTCACCAATGGTCTTCTATGGCCTTTCACAGTACCAAGCCTCAGCTGTCGTTTATCATGCCTTAAAAACAAGTACCACCTGGGTGATTTTTTTTCCATCTTTATTAACTTGAGTATTTCTTATTTACATTTCGAAATTCCCTTTCCCGGTTTCCAGGCCAACACCCCCTAACCCCTCCCCTCCCCTTCTATATGGGTGTTCCCCTCCCCATCCCCCCCCCATTACCACCCTCCCCCCAACAATCACGTTCACTGGGGGTTCAGTCTTAGCAGGACCAAGGGCTTCCCCTTCCACTGGTGCTCTTACTAGGCTATTCATTGCTACCTATGAGGATTGGGCCAGGGTGAGTCCATGTATCACCTGGGTGATTCTTATGCATTACCAAATACAGCTGCTGCATGAGGTACAACCTTGGCTATCTCTGGAAAATAGCTTCTTTGTACTCTCAGAAAACACTTCCCAGAAGATTTTACCTCAGTGATGCTGGTCTCTTCTTAATCATGGCTAATTTCATAGCTCCAGTAAGCCAGCATCAATTGTCCCACCAGTTGCCTTCTGCTCTTGACTATAAGGCCAGAGACACATGGCTGAAGTCACTGAGTGCTGCTGCTTGCAGGAGCTGGAACTTGGCCTGGTTGTTTTTATTAAATTATCAGTAGCTTTCTGTTTTCCAACTCCTTCATTGCCTAAATGTGGCTGTCCTGGATTTTCCTCTGCAGGTTGACCTTGAACTCAGAGATCTTCATGCCCATCTCCTGGGATTAAAGGTATGTACAACCATACCTGAACCTAAGCTTTTCTTCACCTAGAATTTACTCTGTCCGGGGCTGGCCTGGAGCTCAGAGATTTGTTTGGCTTTATCTCCTGCATTTAAAGGTGTGTACCACCATGCCTGGATCTAAATTTAGCTGAGTAGTTACTTGCCCCAAAGTCCCTTAATCTGCTATCTCCTAGAATATAGGATTCAGTTCCAGTTTGCTTCCTGGTGCCTCCTTTTTGCTCAAACCATATATTTTATATTTTTCTTTTCTAAGCTTACGATGTTTGTTCAAAAAGCTCTTCATGAGAATTAACCAGAGAACAAAGTCTCTGCTGGGCCTTTTTGAGACTTCCTTTGGCAATGCAATTAATATAAATCTCTTTACCTTAAACTCAGGTAGACTCTTCAGACAAGGGCAAAATCTATCCACATTCTTCATCAATATACCACAAAAACAGTTTCTAGGGCACATATTGAAATTCTCCATTGAAACTTGGTGGGCCAAGTGAAATCACTCTCAGTAACAAAGCTTTCCATATTCCTCCTAGGGTGGCCCATTAAGCCCCATTTAAAGCATTCCACTGCTTTCCAAATCCAAAGTTCCCAAATCCACATTCTTTCAAACAAAAGCATGGTCAGGTTTATCACAGCAATACCCCACTCTCTGGTACCAACTTCTGTTATAGGGTTTTACTGCAGTGAACAGACACCAGGACCAAGGCAAGTTTTATAAGGACAACATTTAATTGTGTCTGGCTTACAGATTCAGAGGCTCAGCCTAATATTATCAAGGTGGGATCAGGAAGAGCATGTAGACAGGCATGATGCAGGCGTAGCTTAGAGTTCTACACCTTCAT
The DNA here is from genome assembly GCF_011064425.1 of Rattus rattus. Classification (NCBI taxonomy): domain Eukaryota; kingdom Metazoa; phylum Chordata; class Mammalia; order Rodentia; family Muridae; genus Rattus; species Rattus rattus. The sequence goes on along the minus strand of NC_046168.1, from coordinate 43,180,403 downwards.
CTGAAGACAGCTAGTGGAATACTGACTTCCAGGCAGCTAGAGTGAGGGTCTTAAGCCCCTGCACACAGTGATACACTGACTCCAACAAGGCCACACCTCCAAATAGTGCCACTCCCTGGGCCAAGCATATTCAAACATATTAAAAAAATGTACCTTAATTATTTTGGAAAATTTAAAAGCTTAAGTGTTTTGTTTTAAGCTGAGCTTAGAGACAATTAACAACATCTTGTCAGGCAAATTTTGAGAACTATCAGGTGATAGAATGTTAAGTAAAACTGCTGTAAAATGTAGATGAGACTTAGGGAACAAACATGATGTCTGATGTATTTTTCATGGCATGTACTCTGATTTTGTTTTCAGTCATAGTAATTTGTAAAGCAAATTACAAAGTATAGTTTACTGTATTATTTGAAAACATTTGTATAAATTTGATATAATTTTACTCTCAATTTTCATTTTGGAATTTCCAAATGAAAGAATATGGATTTACAGAAGAATTAATAATTATATTCCGTATCCTTAGTGGTTTAAGGAATATTCATAACCTCAGTTAATTCTAAATTGTTTTGATATAGTTTAAGCAATTTTTGTTTTCAAATTTACTGGATGAAAACATTCATTGTAATCTGATATCTGTTTAACATTTGTTTATTCTAATGCAGACACAAATGCTGCTAGTATGTCCAGAGGTTTGCACTATTTAAGTGTCTTGATTCACCTATACATTTCTTTCATACTAAAATAGGACGTAGCTAGAATATACCTCAAATTTATTATGCAGAATTTTCCTTTTGCTTAGTGATGTGTGAACATGGTTTATTATATATATATATTATATATAATAAAATACAAGTACATACCAATAAGATTATCCATCATGATTCAGTTAGTTTTATTCTAGAAATACAAGTTTGGTTCACCATAAGTAAGCCAATAAACATGATAAATGATATAAATGTTCCTAAATAATGGTTTTAAAATTTTTATTCATTAACTTTTCAATGACTTTATAGTTTAATCTTAGTGCCTCATTTAATTTAGGGATACTTTTATTCTCTTAAATGCATTACTGAAGTTTTGGAAATCTTGTTATTTTTTTTTATAAACCTGTAAAGGAATATTGCACTGACCTTTTCAGCCATCTCTTACCTAATTTTACCTTCTTCTTGGTCTTCTCTGTGAATGTTGTTTTCTATGATATCTTTTATCTCATATATTGACTCTTTTATTTTGAAATTATAAAATTTGGTTCCTTTTTTATAATCTCTTATCTTTGCTGGTTTTGTTATTTTGTTTGTTTGCTTTTTTTTGTTTTCAAATTTTGCTTACTTTTTATCTACTTTGCCTTCTTATTAATTATTTGAACTAATTCATTAATCTGCTTGATTGTCATTATTATTTTTACAAATTGGGTTACTTACATATTTTGATGACATTTCAACTATTTCATTACCTCTGCTTGAAAGCAAACAAGTGAAGTCGTTGGGAGATTGTGAGGCTCAGGTCTATTATCATGATTTATTTATTTTTTTCCGGAGCTGGGGACTGAACACAGGGCTGAGCTAAATAAATCCCCAACCCCCCTATTATCATGATTTATTTTTCTTATATATACTTATGTTCTATGCCTGTTAGGTTAAGCCTGTTTTCATTATTATTTTTTTTTTATCATGTCTACAGTATTTTTTCTTTTGGCAAGCCACTTGGTAAATTTCCTTTTTTGGCCTTATTTGTGCCCTTACTATCACTTGAGGAGAAAACCAACAACAGTAGCCATAACAATGTTGTGAGGAATTCATCATCAACATAAACATGGAAATAAAGACTTTACTTATTTTAATTAGATTTCCATAGTTTCAGATAAATTGTAATAGTATATGGTGGTAAAAAGCAGTTTATTGATCACTAGAACAAAGGATTGGAGGCTTGATACCCCAGTGTAGGGGGATGCTGGAGTGGTGGGGCAGGAGAGTGTGGGTGGGTGAGGGAGCATTCTCATACAGGCAAAAGGTAGAGGGGAGGACAGATGTGGGATGCGGGACTGGTGGAAGGATAACTGGGACATAGGATGTCATTTGAGATGTAAACAAATGGAATGATTAATTTTAAAATATATAAAGAGAAGGGGTATGGAAGATGCAGTATTTTAGAATATTTGTTCAAACATGAAGACTAGAATTCAAGTTCTAGATTTCAGGCATCCCAAACACACTTGTAACCTTAATTCCAAGAAGAACATGAAAAGGTGAATTGCTGGAGCTTAGTGATGCCCAGCCTCCCTGACAGATGCAAACTTTAGCTTCAGGGAGAAGCCCTGCCTCAAAAGAACAGGCAAAAGACAGTTGATGTTCTCTTTTGGCCTCTGTGAGCCCACAAGTGCACCACTTCATACATATCTCCCATTCACACAATCACACACGTATTCAGACCCAGCCATGTATGGACATGCGCAAGCAGTATAAAGATGATAGAATCAGAAAAGCGGAAAATAATAGGTAAAGTAGGGATGAGAAGAAAAGTATATGGGTTATGGGGGTCAAAACAGAAAAGTCAGGGACAATTTATTTCAGCTACTCTGAAGGTTATTTCACATCCAATACAAAGTTACCAGAACTTTTAATCACAAAGAATAGTATTTAACACTTCTGCCATTTTAGGTAGAATTGCTTTGTAAACTTAAAAAAAAAAAACAGAAATAAATTCTAGGTAATATAAGGGAATATACTCATGGGTAATTAGTCATTATATGTAGATAAGTATTAATTTTGAATACCTGTGAAAATCTAAACTGTCACAACTAATTTAAAACATGAGCATTATTTTATCTATATAAATATAAATTTATCTACCTAAAAGACTATACATGGACCTGGACTCTGACCTCAAGCATTGAATATCCTAGTAGATCATTTAGGGAAAAATGATTGATTGTTGGGGAGGCGGCAATGGGGGGAGGATGGGAGGAACACCCATAAAGAAGGGAGGAGGAGGCATTATTTTATCTATATAAATAAAAAATTTATTTAAAAGCTCTACAATCCTCATACTTTTCCTAGTCATTTTTTAGTCATAAAAATTGAAGTCTCCTGAACTACAGTCTGATATCAACTGCCAAGGAGCTGAAGATGACTGAATTCCTAAACTTGCTTCCACCTACCAAGTACCAGCTTACTTTTCCTGTTTTGTTTCTTTTTTTTCGTTTTCGACCGACTGGTAAGCAAGTCTCAGAGAACCATATGCCTCTACCACTTTCCTACCCACACCTGTCTTTTTAATATTTATTTGTTTTAAATTTTGGGATTATAATATAATTTCATCATTTCTCCTTTCCCTTTCTTCATTCCCCAAATAACCCATCTACCATTTCTTGATTCCTTTAAAACTCATGGCCTCTTTTGTTTTTCATTAAATTTTGTTACATGTATATTTCTAAATACATAAACATGGCTTGTTCAATCTATCTGATGTTACTTGTATATATGTTTACTGAGTTGATCATTTGGTATTGGATAACCAGTTGGTCTACTTTTCTTTGCTGGAATATTCCTATACTCTCAACATTTTTAGGTGTTTGATTTTACTGTTTTATTTTTAATGTAGGTTGTAAGTAACAGAAATAGGTCCTGGTTCTTGTTAGGAAAATACTTTACTGACTGAACAAATTCACTATTTCCCAAAGCATATTTTTCTTCTCTTTAATATTTTTATAATATAATTTTACTCTATGATTATAATATGCTCTTTTAAATAAAATTCTTCCTTTAATTAATGTACATATTTAAGGTTTCAGTCCACTACTGGGGCATATAATTGAAATTGTAATCAAATGCCTATTAAGCTATGTAAGTGCATGCATTTAAATTTAAAGATTATTTTTATTTACAATGTCTTCAACACTTTTTGTGTTGTTTAGCTTATCTGTTCTCTTAGCCTTCCCATACATTTCTACTACTTGCCTTGCTTTGAGGTACAATATAAGTAAATAAATATAGCATATACATAGAAGTAGTCAAGATACTTGTCAGGAACTATGCTTTGCTTTTGCTATGAGGTTTTTATGATCTATCACAGACCACACAGACATTTAAATATTGATGAAAGTATCACTGACATGGAGATCAAGTCTTGATAAATATGTGATGATGTTTTCCTTACACTTTTCAAGATCATTAATTCCAGAGAAAAAGACATGCTATTTTAGTTTTCAGATTACAAAGTAATTCATAGCATTTTAAAGTACTTTTGTTCAAAATAGCAAAGATCTTATATTTTGATTTTTAAGACTTTGCTTTTGTTGAATAATTTTAAAACTCACAACCAGAAACTATGAAATCTGCTTCTTTGCTCCTTGGTTCACAGGATCAAGAAAATGCAGAAAGGCATCAACTTTCTCCCTCTTACCTAATCACAGCATTTTTTTTCTCTCAAAATAACTTGCTTTTCTCTTGTATTTTGGGAGCACAGTTGATGATGTCATAGGATTACCTTTTCTTTTTCAGTGGCATGAAAAAGAGTAGAGCTTTATAGGAGAAAGAGCATTTTGTCTCTTTCCCTTTATAAAAATTATACATGGTATTTTTCTTAGCAATGCATGACAGCTTGAAAATATTTCACAAAATCTCTGACTCATCTCTCAGTGAAAGATAGAATCTAATATTCATCTTGCGGAGGAAACAAAAAGAGACAGCTCAGGCCCAAGCCCTCCTTTTTAAGAAAGAGTGAAAATTGGACAAGCCTATATGACTTACAATAATAGCTTAGCCATGGTGACACACATTCCTACCATCGCGTCCTTTTTCTTCTAATTGAAAATCGATTCTTCTCTTATACAATACATCCTGACCATAGTTTCTCCACTCTCACTCCTTCTCTTCCCTCAGATCTGCTCCCCCTCCATTTCTTCTTTCGAAAAGAGCAGTCCTCCAAGACAAGACAGCCAAACAGGACAAAACAAAATACAGTAAGACCCAGGAAAAGCCCTCATATAAAGGCTGGACAAGACATCTCACTAAGAGAAAAAGAGTCTCAAAAGCAGAAAAAAGAGTTGAAAAACGACACCCATTCTTTAGTCAGATATCAGGTAGTTACAGACCTAAACACAGACATAGACACAGGAACCAAATCCCACATTCCAACATTCAGAGAGAGACTGTCAAACACCAAGTCTTTATAGATAGACCACAACAGACACACTAAAGATAAACCAGGAACCAGAAACTACAGACAGATGGGTGATAGAGGGAAAGAAGTTGAAAGTTCAAGTTTGCGCTCAATCTTGGCCAAATTAATCCAAGGGGAAATGATTTGTTTTCTTTCTTCAATGTGATATAGATACATTTGGGTGCCTTTGAGGCTATCTTTAATAGTTTTAATAACACACTACCTGATTGATGATTAGTAAATCAGTTTACTGACAGAGGTAACAGTTTTCTTTTGTCCAAGGTTCTCACGTGTTACACAACCAGTGTCTGGAGATAATTTAGGCACAAAGAAAATTACAATGGAGATATTCCTGTGCTTTGTTAATGAGCTTTTATATAATATATTAATATAATAATAAAACAGAATAATATCTAATGCCTTAATATTACCAAATAATAAAATTTAAGTCTCATATACAAGACTTTCATGAACTTTATGCTCTAATTGGCTCATTAGTTAATTAAAAATTAATACTAAAATTTAGAGAAGTTTTTAATATGTTTCAATAAGCAATACAGCA